>NC_049983.1:2348614-2455531 GCF_000003815.2 Branchiostoma floridae
ACGCCTTTGACTAACCTGCCACCAGTCTTAAGACTAATCCAATCAGCCCGATAAGTCGTGTTAATAGCCCTTCCCAAGGGCACAAGATTGGTGGCATATCAACTGATTTGAACGCAGAACCTCTGGGTTATGTAACACACACAATTGCTTCACAGAAAGCCCCTTCACACACCGCTCCTTCAAACACAGCTCCTTCACAAACAGCTCCTTCACATACAGCCCATTCACATACAGTTCCTTCACACATAGCTTCTTCATTGAGCACAAACAACCCCCCCCCCCTACTACTAAACAGCTTTTGTCCCAATGGGCTTTCGTAGGTCCAAGTAGCCTGACGTGATAGCCAGCCCAGGTAGACAGCCCAGGTAGACAGCCCAGGTAGACAGCCCAGCCTTTTCCGTAAACCCCGGGTCAGGCGGGGAAGGTGTCGTCTTCTTAGGTAACCGCGCGTCTTTTTCCTGTTCGTCGTGATCGCTGACCTCCGATTCCGAAACGTTGCCCAGTCCCTCGCAGTGCCGAGTGGCTGTTCCTTTGGGGTGTAGGTTTGACGGTTCACCACAACCTGGGCACTTTTTCGTCCTGGGTTTTCTCGGTGGCATCTTGCGATATTGAACAACGAGAGCTAGAAGAAACGTGACTTCTCTCTAGAAAGGCTGGGGGCGACTGTTCTCCTATTGGTGGGGGTCGGAGGTCAGCTAATTAAATGCTTTAACCCCTGTGGCCCAAACCACCCCAATTTTGAATTGGTTTTGAGTTACCGGTCACTGTAAAAACTGCCAATTTAAAACCACCTCGAACATTTCTGCATTTACAGTATATGATGTTACAATGATTATGATGCTTATTTGGTAAACGTCTGAACATCGATACGTTGTATCGTTTACAGGGTTTGGATGCAGGCATTTTTGGGGAGATCCTGAGTTACATCTACTCGGGAACACTCCATGTGTCAATAGACAAAGTGCAGCCCCTGTACCAGGCAGCCGACCTCCTCCAGCTGGACTATGTGAGAGACACCTGCAGCAGCTACATGGCCATGACCGTGGAGCGCTCCACCTGTGTGGACCTGTATAAGTTTGCTGATGTCTACTCTGTAGACATTGTCCGTAAAGCTTGTCTACTGGGGATTGCGAGCCAATTTACTGAGGTTAGTCTTCATATTGTGTAAGGCCATTGTCCAAAATAGTAGTTCAATTATGCAAAACTATATGATATGGGAAAGGAAATGTACCTTTCAATGAAGTATGCAATATTTTGAATAAAATGAACCCATCACAACAAATATTATGGGGAAAGGGCGCATCTAAACTAAATATTTTAATCTTTTTTGGTGCTTAAAGGTTAGGTGTGAGTGACGTGTGACAGTACATCTACATAAAGCAACCCCTTTAAAGTTGAGGTCCCGGGCTAAGGCATTGTGTTACACCGATCGGTGGTTATACCGGCGACGTGGATACAGATACAGAAAAAAAGGTGCTTGTTTTGAAAAAGACCATATTATACGACATATTCATATACATATTGCATGAAAGTACAATATAAATACACGCTTTTCTGCAGTGCCTTGGTACATGTACATGTATTCTGCACCCACAGTTTTCCTTTACCATCGAGTTTTGCAGCCTGACTGTGAATCAGCTGACTGAGATCATCAGCCATGATGAGCTGGATGTTAATGAGGAGACAACAGTTTGGGAGGCTGTGGTGAGATGGGTGCAGCACAGCAGAGAAAACAGGTTTGTGGTAATTCTCTATTAGTGCATATCAAGACAAACTGAGTAAAAAAAAAAGGAAGGAGCTACTTTGATACCAAGAAATCAGCTGAACACACAACTACCTTGTCCCTACAGACTGCACCACCTACCCAGCATCCTTCCTCACATCCGCTTTAACCTGCTGACCTCAGACGAAACGGCAGCCATCTTGGAACACCCCCTGGTCAGGGAGGATCCCGGGAGTTCTGAGATCATCAGGAATGTGGTACAGA
Source organism: Branchiostoma floridae (assembly GCF_000003815.2). NCBI lineage: Eukaryota > Metazoa > Chordata > Leptocardii > Amphioxiformes > Branchiostomatidae > Branchiostoma > Branchiostoma floridae. The sequence continues at coordinate 2,350,602 of NC_049983.1, forward strand.
AGAACCTTAACCTGAAGCCAAGGTTTGGGATGACCACGGAGATGGCTATTCTGGAAATTCTAGCCGAGGGGTTAGTATACACATATCTTTCTGACTTTCTAAGCAGTAAACAATCCCCGCACAATATCATTTCATATATTGTGGTTCTGAAATAGGTGTTTTTTTCATCATATTTTACATACGCTTAAGGAAATTTTACCGGGGCTACAAGATAAGATTTGATAAAACAGCACATGCTGTGATTTCAGCCAAATCCCTAAAAGGTATGACTTTCCAGTCCAGTTTCATTGACAGTTTCTAATGTATTTTGTCGTCTCCAGTCGCACTGAGCTTGTCTTCATGAACTATCGGGAAGGAAAGTACATCACTTACAGTTACAAGCCAACAGAGCTCCCTTTCATCCATGACATGACAGTCACCAGTGATAACGACATCTACGTCCTGGACTCTAAAGAATCAGAGGACGAGAGTCAACTGTTCCTGTTTAAGTACAACCATGCAGAAAACACGTGGGAACGGGTAGCATCAATGTCTAGGGCACCGGTAGTGGACTTGAAGTGGTACGAGACATTCCTTAATGCTCTTGGTCGGAGTTTATATTACACTGCTGTTGTTCCCGAAGATGAAAGACCATTGCTGCAGATGAAAAAGTATAACCCGCACACTAACCAGTGGCAGGAATGTTCACCACTGCAATTTGACAGACCTATAGAAAACATGGTAATATCACCCTGCGGTTCAAACCTATACTTCCTCTCAACCACGGAACTACATTGCTATGACTCGAGCAAGGACAAGTGGTACAGGCGGACCCCACCGATGGCGAGAACATTCCCAAAATACTGTACAGCTGTTGCCATGGGAACAGAGATTTTCTGCTCAGATTTTTTCTCCAGCCACACCTTGGTGTACGATACAGAGTCAGACCACTGGCAACAACTGCAAGGCTGGCCGAAGCCGGGAAACCTAGCTGATGATAGTTACCCCTGTCTTTTTGTGCTGGAGAACCAGCTGCACATATTGCTACCCTGTATAACTGACTCCCTGGATGGATACAGATTTCTTGTATATATGTATGACAAATCTGCTGATGCCTGGATAGATGTGAAGGCCACTCCGCCTATTTTGAACTATTATGGTGAGGGTATGCCCTGCCAAGTTGCTCGTATGTACTTGCCATATTTGAAAGGGTGATAAAAGCACATCACTTTGTACCTTTTTCAGCATTGATGTGCAGGTTAGGGACATATGAGGTCCCTTGGCAGGACTGATTAACGACATTTTCTTTAGATCTCTTGCTTTGCTGTTTATCTCCACAATGGGGTGGATTTTGTAGTACTACTACTAGATTTTCATACGTACAAATTTCATAGCAATGCTTCCTTCCCATAGGTATTAAGCGTCTTTGTTCAAGGGACCGGCAAGCAGCAGGAGTAAACAGATTTGTTGCCATCCTAGTTACTAGTAGTTTACGGGGCTTCCTAGTCAGTGCCTATTGTTTACGACTCCGCCCACCCGCGGGCGCGGCGCGGGGCGTCAGAGGAACATGGCAGACGATAAAATATGATATAAGTATCTTTCAATTTCATGATCAATTCAATAATCAATTTAAAAAACAAAAATAAGCAGTTGCAATTAAAGTTTATCAGCTTTAAAAATGTGTACACGGTCGGAAATGACAAATGAAAATTTTCTGCTCCACTTACCTTGAAGTGTCACCTCAGGCTATCCTCAGGTTAATGAACTTTGACTTTTCCAAAAGTTAGATTTCTTAGAAATACACATTAATCATCGCCGAAAGCCTTTCTTAATTAGTTTCAGGCCCTAAAATGTAACCCTAAACTGGCATTTTTGCTGTCTGTGCAATTTTTATGCATTTTCATGTAGTTTTGGTACGTTTTCTCCCATAATTCAAGACTGCCGGTTTGGGGTGACATGCAAATGAGCCGACATAGCGTCGGCTAGTTGTTCTTTCGCTTGGTGGTGTTTTCGTCAAAAGTTACATTTTAATTATCAAGATATGGGTCAATTTATGAATTGTACCCTCATGTTGCAGTTTCCAGACGGTAAACAGAACATGTTTGGAGTTATAATGAGCTGTGTCGGCCTAGATGACAGAGCCTTATTAGCGCCCCTTTGTCTTCGCGGGCACTTTCATGCAAATCGCCCCTTTGTGGCGGTGCTGGGAGCGGGAGTTTCAACAGTGAAACGAAGCTCTGGAATCGTTCAGTGTGTGCAAGGAGCTTTTATAAAAGCTCCTTGGTGTGTGTATTCAGTACTGTTGTCCCGTATTTTCTACAAGCAAGGAGCTTTGATTAAAGCTATTTTAGGTGACCCACGTTTTGTCACAATCGCGTTACGCAAATGATTTGATTGTGTAACGAAACTATCCTGGGCATCGGTTACATGAATCAGAGGACTTATTTTTTTATCTATCCCTAGTTGTGTGTGTGTTTTGCGCCTGTTTGTGTTTTTTCTTCTGTATTCTGTCTTTCGTTGTTTGGCTACAGTAGCCAGCTATCGTTATGAGACTGTTAACCCAGACAAATCTCTGATACAGCCGAACTTGACCCTACTACAAATAATATTCCGCGGGCTCACGATCACGCTGCCCGCTTTTTGTAGTTTTTGTAGATCCCGTTCCCCCTTCCTTCCTCTACACACAAGATACTGGGAAGACTATATAAGCGTCTGTTCAAGCCATCCCCGATGTCCTGTGGCTGATTACTCAAGTTGCCGATAACGGAGGAAAACCGTGGAAATATCGAGTGTTTGGGTTGAGTTTTCGTGGCCGCTGGGCAAATCAAACATGGCGTACGCCAGTTTATGTCAGGTCAATGGGATAGTCTACTGTACTGTAGGTGGAAATGTTGCGTGCGGTTTTATTGTTTTCTATACTCAACTGTACAAAACGTAAATAATTGCAGGACTTTTTATCAAAATGAAGTGAACACATTTCAAAGAACGTATGACTCAATAAGATTATAACTTGGTCTGAAAATAAATGGTGCCTGTTTATTTCGAATATACAGCTCGCCCATGCTGCAAATAATGTTACCCAAGTGGGATGGTTGTTGTCACAACTTCTGGCGGAGGCGGTAATTCACGATTTACAAAGCACCTTTTTGTAAAGGTCTAAAATTCCATTTCAGGATTATAAAATCAACTTTAGATTGGTCTACAACCCGGGTAATGATTGGAGAAAAAATGTACCAACCGGGACTGGCCCGATGGGTAGATTGATCAACTTTGATCGCAGTATATGGTGTTGATCGCAGACCTTAACACCATATACTGCGGTTATATAAGACCATTACTCGAGTACGCCGCCCCATGCTGGGCTTCAGCACTCACTCAGAGACAGTCGGCCGCCTTAGAGCGGGTGCAGCGAAGGGCCTGCAGGTTGATGATGGGGCGTCAGTTCGTCTCTTACACGGCAGCTCTCCAGCACATCGGCCTTGAGCGCCTTTCAACTCGGAGACAGAAACTCTGTACTGACTTTGCCGTGAGAGTTGAAAGGTCTCCTCGTTTCTCCACATGGCTGCCCCCTACCCGTGGACAACAGCACGGCAGGCAACTCCGCAACTCTGTGCGATACCAACAACCTACCGGGACTAACCGCTACTTAACCAGCGCTATACCGGCAATGATCAAATCATTGAACGAACTGTAGACTCTGCGCATAAACTCCACCAGGAAGCAGGACAATCTGTTTTTAGCTAACGTTGTACGAGGGGCGTTCAATAAGTAACAACTCTGACTCATTTCCCATAGCAGGAGATTAATGAAACTTGGCACAGTTATTAGTCTTTCTCTTCATAGGAACCACCCAGAGTTATGCATTTCTCCCATCGTTTGATGCAGCTCTAGACACCGTTTTTGTAGGACACTCCAGGTTGGTCCTCCAACAGATGCCTCATCAATGATAGAAGAGAGACGACCAGGTCTGGGAGCTGTTTCCACAGACTTCCGGCCATGTTTGAAGTCAGGATGCCAGCGTTTTACAAGGTCATATGATAGGGCATCATCACCACAAGTTTCTTTCATTTCATCAAAAGTCTCCTTTGGTGTGCGTCATTTCAAATACAAAAACCGGATCACTGCGCGACACTCAGCTGGCTCCATTTCACACCTGGTCCATTTCACACCTAACTCAGTTCAAACACCAGTAAATCAGAAACCATAATTAGTTCAGAGCTGTTTTTTGCAACATAAACTATAGAGATATGAATCATCACACATGCAAAATGACATTTAGATCAGACAACTGAAAGTGGGTCAAAGTTATTACTTATTGAACGCCCCTCGTATATGGGTCAAGTCAACCAGTTTTAGCATGATCAGACTTTTAATATGTATAGTTTTAACCCTATTTTAACTTGCCTTTTAGACATTGCACTCGAATCTGCAATATTTATCCATTATGATATTTATGCCACACGTCTTATTGTATTGTTTATGATATAATTGTACAATATGGTCTTGTGAGTAGCAATAAGGTGCGATACTCAATGTAAACAAGCCTGATAATTCGGCTTTCGAGCCGCAAGTTGGTTGTGAAATGAATAAACCATTCTCTCTCTCTCTCTCTCTTTGTGTCTTGATTCCAAGCCAAGGTCGGAACAGCAAAGAAATGTCAGACTACATTGGAACCGACGATACATTAGATAAAAGGCATATACTGCACAGCTAAATCTGTTTCACTTGCGGCCTGAGCTCTGTGGATTTCACCATAATTGTATTCTTCAAGTCTCCTTTGTGACCCAGTTTACGTTGTAACCGAGAAATTACTTCCAGGAGTATAGCGAACGAAATCCAGGTAAGTACCACATGTTGTTATTTCTTTTTCTGTCAAATGGCCTGATAAAAAGTCAGAATGGTTTCCCCTGTAGTTTAGATTGCCAATCTCTTTAAAACTTTTCTATCAAGAATTTGTCGCCGAAAAGTGGCTTGGTTAGATTGTTTACATTACTATATATACTACGTTTGGCTTGCAATATTTCACTACTACCAGTTTGTTCTAAAGAAATACAAACGCCTCCGTTTTTGTGAGTTATGGGGTCAAATGTTTCAAAATAATCATACTCTTATAGATACTAGTAAAGTGTGTATTTTCTGCGGCTTTGAGAAGACAACAATCATCCAATAGCGAAAATTTGACCCATACACTGCTCACGCCGGCGTGATATTGAATCTTCTGCCAGGACTCAGCCTGATTAGCGTGAAAACCCAACATAAATTGTCCAACTTCATCAGCGGCAAGCCGACTGAGATTTCTTTGATGATAGAATATCTTTGGGTATTTTGAGCATACGATGAATGAAACTATACTAACAAACACTGCTGGTTTTGAGTCGGATTGGTATTGTTAAAACGTGTTATAAAGAACAATAGAAAACAGCGGCAGGTAACGCATATGAGTAGCGGCGTTGGCGGAAAAAAGCAACAGGGGAGACATCGCGATCGTAACATAAACATTACTACGCCCCGCCTGTAAAATTTTAAACCAATCACGGGCAGTTTCCAATGGTGACAACAATCATTCACTGCAAGAAAAGCGAGATTTCCGGTACTTCCCAGGCCGGTACACATCCGGTAAACTTGGCGCGGGCAGGCAGTGGGAAGGACTTTCCGGGTTCAGCGTGTGCATACCGTTAAAACCCTGCGTTCTCCTGCGCAGTCGGCTGTGCGGTAATTCGCAGGCCCCGCACAGCCCGCGTGTTACCACGCCGGGTAGATAACAATAAGCTTTAGTTCACGCACTCAGTCTTGCCATGCTGTGTGAACTGTACGTACGGAAGTTATACATCTTTCTCACGCGGCGGCCATGATAGATCTAAAACGAGTTCAATGTGGCAAACAAAAGGCTGTCCATCATAATTAGCAGTTCGACCAATGGTAGCCTGCCAATTAGGAAATCGACCAATAAGTGAATGGCTGCAAATTCGCTAAAAATTTGCATTATTATGTTTTTATTTTGCATCTCTTAATGGACTATGGGGTCAGTCTACACTACGTTAAATTGCTACATCTTTCGGTGCATAACACTTCTTGTAATATTTATTATTCTATCTTATATCATGAAAATTTGTGTGGTTTGGGGGAAAACTAAATGGGACCTGATTTTAGAAATAAGTTTTGTCTGTTTGCCTCATTGACCTCTTCTTCGATCTATCATGGCCGCCGCGTGAGAAAGGTGTATAGGAGAATGATCTTTATCTGCTAGCGCTGTGACCTACTGTTCGACAGTTTAACACAACACAACTAATGGAATTCAATAAGAATGTAACTGAAATTAAAACTCGTCTGCATCAATTTTTGATCGAAATCTTTACTCCGGAATGTAGTTAAATTGTTAGAAAAATTACCGAAGCTAACGTCAGCGGTAAGGTAACAATCTGGGGCAGCAGATAACCAGTCCTGTATGCAGAGGCCCTGGCAATAATATGGTCCAAGGCCACAGTAAAAGTTTGAATGTGTGGTCTACCAATGAGGTTATAGAGAAACCCGAGCTGTTCAACCTACATTTAGAAATTCTATTAGAGCGAAATTTGTTCTTCATGAAAAGGGTTAAGATTTAGAGTTTCATTTAGGTCTTCTTCAAATCAATAAGATAGTCAAGTTCCTTGACAAAGACTGATGCTGTACAGTCGAAAATTTGGGTGAGTCCAATTTTGGTATTGGAAATTACAGTTCAACTATTTCAAGAAGATAGTAAAGTGTTACATTGTTATAAGATGTGTATTGTGTCAATGTCTGCCCAGCGCGTTTCGTTTTGATTTTAACTTGTTTTTGTTCTATCTTGCTCTGGAACAGAGAAAAAGTTAGACTCTGCAAATGAGGCCCGGTACTTTAGAGGGGAATTACAGTAGCACACAAACGATCTCTTGCATAAACTTCCATGTGTTGTTTTAAAACAAATTGTGGCTCAACTGGACATAACAAAGGGTTTTTAAAAATGGCGTCGTGTCCCGTCTTTGAATGGTGGGCTAAACAGCGCTAGCCGAATAGACAAATACCGCACTAAAACAACATCTATGCAAATACCCCCAAATGTGTGGGAAAATGCTGGATAAAATTCAAGTTTCATAATTGAGCGGTCTTAGTAAGTAGTCACCAAGCAGACACGAGCATTCTAGACAAGCTTAAAAAATAAACAAGAGTGAACGGGGATTTGGTTGTTTTGTAAACGCGTTTTTAATGTACTTATTCATAATGGAAGGGACATATTTATCCACTGACTTAAGCCCGCGTAAGGTTTTATGTCCAAGTTCCCATAGCATCCCGACCAAGTAAAAGTTCGGAATACAGGCATTTATGTCGACTGCGAGAAAGTTTTTTGGTATGGTGTTTCTTTTCAAATTTTCTTCGGAGTACATGTGTAATGAACTGGACTGTGCAGGTCCAAGTTACCTATATCAAGGAGGTTACAGTAATTCTTTACATAATATTCTAACTTCTTTGCTTACATACACAAAGGAGGTCTTATCAAGATAAATAAATATCCTTGCGTACAAATTTTTAATTAGTTGTTTTTTCCGGGGGAATCAGACACTAGCCGGCTCCCTTCTGACGATCCGTTACTTACGAACTAGCCCTCTGACAACATCCAGCTGATCGTATGAAATTACCGTTGTATTTTACTCAACATATTCAGTCTTTCTTGGCGGTGGTAAATGTACAATTTCTAGCCGTAATTGTTAAGTTGGCAAGCGTGTTTGTATGTATTTAGGCAATTACTGGGACACTCTTCTTGGGGTGTAGACTTAGACTCTATTGTCCAGGTGCGAAATGACCGGTAAGCTTGTCTCCGAATCATGCTCAATAACAATAGTAATACACATTAAACAGGTCATTTGTCTGCTGACTATGCAAATCATTCTTTCCCTACACGCAACGCGCGATTTGAACCAATCAACACTCGTGATTCTATTTCAAATAACGTCAGTCCGGAATTAAAATTCAGTTGGTCATTTGGACACTGATCTTGATTGTGTGCGGACGGACCTACGCTCTTCCTGCATCCTCAATGTCAAATTTATAGGAGACGTGAAATCTGATGGAACGGGACACATTGTGAGCTTGGGCAAGCTTCTGAGACCAGACTGAGGAACATCGCACGGTCACAAAGAAAGAGAACATCGTGAGCCCGGATCTAATATTGCTGCCCTGGACGAAAATCGGATGGCCCAGACCAGCGGTACCAGGGCCCGTACAGGCGAGCTCTCGGCTCTAGGACTGATGCACCCCGAGGAAACTTCTCAGCCCTGCCCCCTCCCATGGAAGTGTAGTCCTGAGTAAGTTGGCGGTTTTGCAGAGGGCTTAGAGGCCTGAGACATCTGCATGGACGGGAATTGACGAATAATGCAGAAATCCAGCTATTCTACAGGAGTGAATGCATCACGCCAAGGCATAGAAACTGGGGCTAAACATGGCGTATTTCACTGCGGAGCACCAGTACAGGCACAAAGATCGGAGCACTACAACAGCTGGCCATAAAAAAGAAAGGATACTTGAATTACAATACGCACTACATTACATTAAATAAAGATACATTCACTGACACGGGAACGTATTACACACAACAACACCACGAAGCTTTACTTAGCTTTCATTAAGCTTACAAATATTAAAAAAAAACATCGATATTTACAACAAATTCTACGCTACTAGTAACCCAAAGTGGGGGAGGGGTAAGGTTCGGTATAAACATAGATTTGCATGATAATGGGCGCAATGCTGCCGTTCTCTGCCGGACCGCGCACGCGCACTAAGCTTGTCAAACCGGGGAGGATAATTAGGTGATAATTGGCCGCTAAATTATGCAGCTAACACCTATGTCCGGAGATAAGTGTGCAGGCTGCGCAGGACGCACCGGTAGATTTCCCGCTGGATGGACAGGTATTCGCAGGGCCTGCCACGTCCTGCACAGAGAAAGTGGTTCACTTCCGACAATTCGCAGGACGTGCCGGGTCCTGCGCAGAAGGAGTGAGCAGGTCGACACGTCCTGCAAAGTCTCGGAAAGCTCAAATCTGCAGGCACGTGGAACACAGTTTCCACCCCGCAAATTCGTGTTTTCATGCAGTGATTGTCATTTAATTGTCATCAATATTCATGTCCCACAAGTGGAGATTTGTCATACGGTTTTAGACCATCGTGCCTACTAGTCGGTATTTGGTGAGCGGAGGGGGGTGGGCATGTGGAAAGCTCAGCACACTACATAGTTGTAACGGCGATGGCACCCATGCAACCCTTTATAGAACTTTTACCATTATCTTACATGTGATTGATTCTCATTGTATGTTACATACAAGTTTTCCTGGATGTCATTAACATTATTCGCTAACCTTTCTTTACCAAGCTAATTTTTTAAAGTTACGCACATTGATCATATACATGTAGATCTGGATACAATGTATATATTGTTTGTACGATTTTTGAACAATAAATATTTTCTGATGGATTTTTTTTATATTCTGTTTGTCAGTTTGAAGGTCAAATGGACTGAATTGATGTTCTCTGTCTAAAAGTTTAACAGGTAAATGCAATGTACGATTACACTGTGCGCCTTTCTAGTTAGTATACTGGGTCATTTGATGAGAGAGGTTTGGTGGTATGGGAGCCCTACTCACATACTTACATGTAAGATGGCACACAGGCAAATATGTCATACTCCTTAGAAACTTTACCATCATTGTACATTTGATCGTTCTTTTTATTAAATATATAATTTTATGTAGCGTGTTTATAATTGTATTCGTTATTAAACTTATAGTTTTGCTTACAAAGTCATTGCCAAGTTACGCGCATTATGTTCAATCAACATCGTTTTGTGTCATTTTAGCAATAAATATTTACTGATTGAAAGAAAGAGTCCTAGTTTTGTCAAGTACTGTTATGTTTGTACTTCAAAGAAGTCTATCAATAAACCATGTATCATTTGTTTCGTGCTGCCTTCTATCAAAACACACTTAGTTATCCGAAACTAATTTCACTAGGAGGGTAGAATATAAGATATTAGAGGTTTAATGTCGCATCTGTGTTTTATTCTCACTTTTTTTGCCTCTTAGAGTTTCTTGCCTCTTTTTGGTGCAATATTAATTAGATCGTGTCAAATCCTTACTGTCAAATGTACGAAGTTTTCGAGGTTTTCTTATCTTATGGCTGACAGCCTTCCATCTCGAGAAATGGTAGCACTCGGATATATTAATGGTAGCTACTGCTATATTATGTAGGTAATCAGTGTTTGTCAAGTCTTGCTACCCTTTGACCCTGGAGTCATGTCATCATCATCAACATGGCTGCCGCAGACCAAGAACACCACGACAGCGCAGTTCGTCCTCGTTCCTACCAAGACGAGAGCTATCTGCACGGGTTTCTTGGAACTGTGGGCGACTTACAGAATGCTGGGGTACTGCAGGATGTCGTCCTTGAAGTCGAGGGCCGGCGGTTTCCCTGCCATCGGCTTATTCTGTCCGCGGCCAGCCCCTACTTCAGGGCCATGTTTACAAGTGACATGGCGGAAAGTCGTCAGAAGACGGTTGTTTTACAGGTATGTTTGGTGTAGAATAGAGTTAGAATAGAGTGAAACAGAGACCTTCTAAAGATGCTACGTACCATAGAGAACGTCTAAAACGGCAAATCCATTGTTTACCAAAACGAACAAATTAAACTTCTTTTTGTCCCTCGTTATGCCCCCCTCCCCAAATACTGACCTCTTTCAAATTTGGGGTCAAAGTACACCTTTGTGACCACATTATAATGAGCATGTATATTTAACAAGAAATGATTATTTACAGATATCGGATACAGATGAAGTACTAGTAGTAAGGAGTAGTATGATTATGTAGATACAAAGCACAATTGGAGAAAAAAATGACCTTCATAAGGTAATATAAGCAAATTTGTGATATATTTTCTTCTTTATACACTCTGATAACGATAATGTAATGATACATTATACATGAAACGTTTGAATATTGTTAAAATTTGCTGTCCATTAGGGTTTGGATGCAGGGATGTTTGGGGAGATCCTGAGTTACATCTACTCGGGAACCCTCCATGTGTCCCTGGACAAAGTGCAGCCCCTGTACCAGGCAGCCGACCTCCTCCAACTGGACTATGTGAGAGACACCTGCAGCAGCTACATGGCCATGAACGTGGAGCGCTCCACCTGTGTGGACCTGTACAAGTTTGCTGATGTCTACTCTGTGGACATTGTCCAAAACCGTTGTCTGCAGTTGATCCATAGAAACTTTGTTGAGGTGGGTCGTTTAATTTTATAGCACTTAGGTCAATTCACTTTTTCTCTCCTCTATAGCAAGGGTGAGGTTAATACATGGGTGGTTATAATCTGTCTTGAAATTCTAGAAAAATAAGTCTTTGTGTTAAAAATTATTGCAATACGTTAGCAAATCATATTTGGTTGCATTTTTTGTAATTGTATTACCCTGCACAGTGGTCTTCAGTATTATTTCAAAGAAAAGAACCCACTTCACAAGGTTTTTTTTTTTCAGTTTTAAGAAGGCTTTACCAATGAACACTTGTTTTGCACAGTACCGTACATGAGCCACGTAACATACATGTACATGTAATCTGTGTCTTCGCAGGTTGCCTCCAGCAGGGAGTTTTACAGCTTGAATGTGAATCAGCTGACTGAGATAATCAGCCACGATGAGTTGGATGTTAAAGCGGAGACAACAGTGTGGGAGGCTGTGGTGAGATGGGTGCAGCACAGCAAGGAAGACAGGTGGGTGTCAGTGTCCTATAGGTGATTGTTGTGGTTTTAACATGCAATACTAAAAAAGGATGATGAAACTTGTGTGACGAAGTAGCTGCTGTGTTACTACTGTAAGAAATCAGCTGAACCAACCCCTACCATGTACCCTACAGACTGCACCTCTTACCAAGCATCCTCCCTCACATCCGCTTCAACCTGCTGACCTCATATGACAAGGCAGGCATCTTGGAGCACCCCCTTGTCAAGGAGAATGCAGGGAGTTCTGACGTCGTCAAGAATGTGGTTCAGAAAGAGGGCAAAACTAAACTTAATCCAAGACTTGGGATGACCATGGAAATGGTTCTGCTATACAGCTCGATCCCGGGGTTCGTATATGCTTATTTGTTTGAATTTGGAAGCAATCAACAACGCTTTCACATTATCATTCCACATGTTGTGCTCCTTCAATGAATGTACAATTCATCTAATTCCTGTGTGTACTTAAAGACATTTAACAGGCTACACGATTAGATTTGTCAGAACAGTGCAAGCTTCAATTTCATCCTCATCCATGAATTAAGGTATGAGTTTTCAGTCAAGTTGAATTGACAGTCTGTATTTTATCCTCTCCAGTTCCAAGGAGCTCATCTTTATGAACCCTCAGAAAGGGAAGTGCATGAGCTGTACTTACAAGCCAGAAGACTTTCATGATTTCAGAGACATGACAGTCACAAGTGATAACAATATCTATATCCTGCAAACTGAGATTTTAGAGGATAACGATCAGCTGACCCTGCGTAAGTACAAACATGCAGAAAACATGTGGGAACAGGCAGGTGTGTCCATAATACTAAGGGGACATGAAGACGAGGAACACCTTGTTGAAGTTGATGGGGTTCTGTATTACATTGCGTTTGATCCTGAAGACGACAGACTGTTGCTGCAGATTCGAAAGTACAACCCGCACACCAACCAGTGGCAGGAGTGTTCACAGCTACAACTTGACACTATGAATGACTTTGCTAGAACTATATACTACCAGAATGCAATATTGTCCTGCGGTCCAAACCTGTATTTCCTCATATCCGCAGAAATGCACTGCTATGACCCACGCGTGGACAGGTGGTACCGGCGAACTCCTCCGAGTAGGTTTCCTGAATTCATTACAGCTGTTACCATGGGAACTGAGATTTTCTGCACAGATATTGACTTCAGTGTGACTATGCTGTACGATACAGAGTCAGACTGCTGGCAGGAACTACAAGGAGGGCCTTATCCAACTAACCTTGCTCTTCGTAGTGTTCCCAAATTTTTCGTACTGGAGAATCAGCTGCACATACTTTTCACCTGTGGTAGTGACTCCCAGGGACAAGGAGGATACAAAAACCTGGTATATGTGTATGACAGGTCTGCTGATGCCTGGAGAGACTTGAAGGCAACCGTGCCTAATACAGAGTTTTCTACAAATAGTTCTCATTGGCCTGTGGGGGGTATATACCTACGGTATTTAAGGGGGGCTTAAAAAACATAAGATCTTTGTCGTTAGTGCGCATATTCAATTTGAAGACACATAGAGTCCCAGGCAGGGTTGATCAACAACATTTTGGTTACATCTTGAATTTTGCTGAATTCTTCAAGAATAGGATTTGTTTTGTATTGCTAGATTTAAGTCGAAATTTTACAGACATGCATCTATCTATTTCTTACATGTCTTGAATATAACATCATTTATTAAGTAACCAGACTGGCTGAAATCCAAGCTAGTTAATTAACCTGGCTAGTGGTATTTGATGAGGTGGAAAGGGGGGGGGGGGGTGTATGGGAGTTCAAGTATACAATGATATACTAGTATATGGCACTTTTACCATTATTTTACATGTGATGCTAATTGCATTTTACACACAGTTTTTTTTTTCTATAATGCCATTTCTATTGTACAAAATGTATGAGATAATCACGAATCAGGTGTGTTATTTACTTTAACGTTCGATTATGAATTTTTTTACGGTTAGAAATAATAATAAAAAGAAGATCTTAACTTAACAGCCAATTATACAATGTATATGGGCTTTCAGCAAAATAGAAATGTGTAAAGTGTATAATGTGATACTTTATCAGATAAAATAATTATTAGTTGTTTGACTATTCATACAGAACGATTCCAGCCTTGGATGTTTCGGTAGTGAACGGTGTGCTGTAGATCCTGGGAAGGAGATGAACAACACTGGAAATCCTTGGAAGGAGATGGACCGCGCCGATCACCCTGGGAAGGACAGTGACAGCAGGGTGACAATGAGAACAACCATGGGCCTGCAACAGGCAACGTGTGAATTGAACTTTTTCCATCCTGACAACACATCAACCTCACAGGGAAGTACCCTAGGCCCATGTCATGTACCTCGGTCATTTCTCCCAGCTCAGGGTGTTGGAAAACAGACAGGTGAGACGCACTACATGTGTGAGGTATGTGGATCCAGGACGGCTAGAAAATGTAGCTTAGCCCTACATAAGAGAACCGATTCGGAAGAAATATCTTTCGAGTCTGACCAGGATGACTATTCTGAGGCTCAAAAAGGCCATTTGGACAATCACCGGATAGCAGAAACTAGTGTTGACAAACCCTCCATGTGTGAGAAGTGTGGGTACCAAACGATTAAAAAGTTATTGCTAGCCCAACACATGAGAACCCATACAGGTGAAAAACCGTATATCTGTGATCCGTGCGACTATTCTGCATGGATTAAAGCTTATTTAGAACTGCACATCATGGTAAACACACCGGTAAACCGTACATGTGTGGGGAGTGCGAGTACAAGACGGCTGCCAGGTCTTGTTATTACAAACATATCGTTGATATGTTGCAAATATTATGGCAAATATATTGCCATATCGTTGAGAATACATCAATCGAGAAATAAGACGACAACACGGACATGTCCCATTGAACACACCTTGTTATTATCATCTTTTAACTTGTACTGACGCACACGTACTGGAACAGATATTTCAGACTGCAGCCACAGTTGAGCAGCCTTTGTTTTAATAGCCTTAAATATTATGTTTTGAATAAGCAACGTAATCGCTCTCCTCAAACACGGGAACTCCATTACCGCTGCTGTATTCTCTAAGCTAGTCCTTGATAATAGCCTCCGTTTAGTTGGGTAGCACTAGCTGTATTTATCATGATTATACAGCCGAATAAATCAAATTAAAACCACTGACATAGGGTTATAGATCGATAGTCGGTCTCACTGTGCTTTTAGGGTAACCAGGACACACTGAAAGAAGTATGGGTGTCATAGGCAACTTTTTAGCGTCTCCTGATTAGGCCATGTTGATTTGATTATATGGATGACATCCAAGCTCGCACCAATTTTCGGCCGTTTCAAAAAAAAAAAGTTTTCGACCATACAATAAATTGTGCAAAGCAGCTGTAAAATGAGCACAAATATTCTGTAGATTGAAAAAAAAAGTATCAGAAAACAGATAACTAATCTTAGTCAATGCCAAAATAAATCTAAAGTCAAAGAATAAAATGTGAAAGGATAGAAAGAAGAAAAAAATCTACTGTTGGTAGGGGGAGGTACCAGTACAGAAAATTTAGGTCCCGTTCAGGTCCAGAGGATCATTTTCAGGTCCGGATCTGAACCTGGACCTGATTGTCTGTGGAAACTTGAGAACTGGCAATACTCAAAACAATGGTAATTGGTCAGTTTTGCTACAAAGGAATCTGTTAGGTGGATTATTTGACTCCCACTGGCATTTAAAAATCCCATCTCCAAGTAATTAAGGCTAACTGTCTCTGTACCTTTGGCTGTAGAAACTTGGTACAATTGACTATAAACTCTACTTGACTTCGCTCATGTTGTCCTCTTGGCCTCCCGGTTAGACCCCAAATGGCTGCCGACATAGTGTGTTCATTTTGTAATTGGCAAAACCTGTTCCTCTCATTTTTTTCCAGGTCTGCTTTTTTTTCGGATCGGTCCAAGAAGAAACAAGAAATCTTTTTAAAAAAGTTGTGCCTTGCCGCGTGTTAGGGATATCGTCAGGAAAAAGTAGGTCAGCACTTCAAGCCCGGCAAGGCAAAATGCTGTGCCTTGGCAAAAACACAATACAATGACTGTTTTTACTGTTTCTGAAAGAGCTAACCAAGAGGAGTAAAATGCTTTTTAGATGAAGCGAATAGCTTGAAGGG
Organism: Branchiostoma floridae; assembly: GCF_000003815.2. Taxonomy (NCBI): domain Eukaryota; kingdom Metazoa; phylum Chordata; class Leptocardii; order Amphioxiformes; family Branchiostomatidae; genus Branchiostoma; species Branchiostoma floridae. The sequence continues at coordinate 2,366,516 of NC_049983.1, forward strand.
TTGCTGAGATATGGCTCCACAAAGTTGCCAAAACCTACCTTCAGATATGGCCGGCTGCGCGATAAACGATGAAAATAAAAAAAATACCTTTTTTGATGAAAAGGTAAGTAAAGGCTCCAAAGCTTGTTTTATCTTATTTCCCGTAATATGTACTACATAGAATCACTCCACAGAGTTCTGAACATTCATGGCATTTTATTATGCTTTTACACAGGGTCGATGTATGCAGCACCCACTGGTGTCCTTTCACACAATAATTGTCATCTTACCTTATTCTTTAAGAAATAAGTAAATTTGGGTTTAAAAGTTCACATTTTGGGTTACAGTCAATGGTGTTTTTTGCACCAGTTGAGTCGCATTGTAGAAGATTAAATATCATACTTCATATACTTTTGCAATGTACACAACATTATGGTATCTTATATTACCAACAATGTCACATCTATAGAATATCAGCAATATTAATTGCCTTATAACAAGGTCAACTTGGTCAAGGTGAAAGGTAAGTGTGTGAATATGTCGCATTATTTTCATGTTGAGCCATGATGTTACACTGTATCAACAGTACATCTTTACACTTAGATACATTTGTAATAAAATATAGAAGACAGATGTTTGTACTAATAAGAGATAAAATATCAATAGGTAGACACTAAATTTATTAGGACAAGTTCAACATTTTTCAAGGTCAAAGGCTCAGTCTTCAGGATACATACAATCGACACAGATTTCTTTGATGTACTTGCAGGTACATGAACTTCTCCTTATTTAATCAATACTATAAATAGTATAATGCAATGTAAACTACTTTTTACAAAAACAACAGGCTTACTTATCATTTTCTGTGGTTACTGGTAGCAACAGTATTCTTGAACAAACTTAATGCTAATAGCACTGGCTGCACAACTTGTCAACATTATGTTTGACCTCTACCATTCAATATCTCCGCTCCGCTCTCCAGTCTTATATCAGCTACATCTGGTACTTGGTGCAATCTACACTCCACCTGAAAAACAAAATTATTTGAGTTTCATGATTAACATGTCTACCATCATGGTGATAATGTTCTTCCATCTGAGGGGATGACGACCTACTCCAGTACCACGTCTGATGTTCATCTACATCATCATCTTTCTTATGACTTATGACTTCTTTCTTTCTTGTGACGAAAGATTCAGAATGATCCAATAATGAAATGAAGAATTCAATAAAGAAAGAAAGGCAAGTTGGGGTAAGGAATAGATTAACTTATTATCATTGATTAAGTAGATAAATACCTGCAACAAGATGGAAGGAGGTAAGTGTCACTGTTTCTGAGCCATCTTCTGCGACTGAACCTCAGTACCAACTGCGACAACCTCGCCCGGTCGGTAGGAACCTGGCTGATAGTAGAGACAAGAGTATAATATTGCAGGTAAGTACATATTTATGATTTTTGCTACACAAGAAAAACCCTTGGCACAATCTGACAAAGAATACACAATCTGGTTGCACAAATTTTTCACGTTAACAAAAATGCCATTAGTGTTTTGAAAAATTTGGGCATAGGTTACCCGGCTGACCCATATCAGGGGGCACGGTGCCTCAAGTTCAACAAGTGAAAAAAATACAAAATGGTATTTTAGTCTTGGAACGAGGCAAGGGATGATTCACACCAACAGTAACACGGCACGAAAAACGGTATTTAAGGATGCTGAAACCATGCGTAATGTTGACGTATTTTCCTCCTTTACGGATCTATACACCACTTATACGAGTACGTAAATATTGCCTTTAAGTGGTCTTTCTGTAGGTCCGTGTTAGTCCTTATTTTCCGGTTTTCCCGTTGTCTTTCAGCAGCTTAAAGATGTCGTAAATGATTTTTAAAACCCCCTTAAAACTTGTTTAAAGTTCACGTTTATTTGATCTAAAGCCTCTTTACGTCTCATATACAATTGCATTAAGTGGATTATAACGTGTGTTTTAGTGCCTTTTCAGCAGCTTAAAGTTGCCATAAATACTTATTAAAACGCCCTTAAGATATGTTTAAACTTCACGTTTATTTGATCTAAAGCCTCTTTACGTCTCATATACGTGTGCATTAAGTGGATTATAACGTGTGTTTAGCTGCCTTTTCAGCAGCTTAAATTTGCCATAAATACCTATTATAACGCCCTTAAGACTTGTTTAAACTTCACGTTTATTTGATCTAAAGCTTGTTTACGTCTCATATACGTGTTCATTAAGTGGATTATAACGTGTGTTAGCTGCCTTTTCAGCAGCTTAAATTTGCCATAAATACCTATTATAACGCCCTTAATACATGTTTAAACTTCACGTTTATTTGATCTAAAGCCTATTTACGTCTCATATACGTGTGAATTAAGAGGATTTAATGTGTCTATATTTTTCTTTTTAGCAGCTTAAAGTTGTCATAAATACGTACCAAAACACCCTTAAGACATGTTTAAAGTTCCCTCTGTACGTCTCATATACGTGTGCATTAAGGTGTGGATAAGTGCCATTTTAGGAGAATAATCATTAGCTCATTTCAAAGCAAGAAAATACAATGGATGAAACTTTAAAATTTTATTGAATTACGAGAAAATATTACATGGAAAAGTAAAAAAAAACCTACAGCCTACTAGGTATTTGTGGCCTTTCATTCTGATGTAGTCGGCAGTTGAAACAATCACAACGGTTGCGCAATTCCGTGCAGCAGTCCACAGTCCCATTTCCAGTGTCGGGTGAAGCGTCTCGGCGTAAGTTAAAAAGAGCACACATGTACAGTTCCATCTGGTCACCACAGGAATAAGAATCCGGTAAGATCTAGAGGACCCTAGAGTAGTGGCCGATATGACTCGTGTTGTTGGATGGTCCTGGATTCTGTGAACGCGAAACATGTTCAGCTTGCAGTCTCGGCTTCTATTAATCCGGATGGTGCAAGGGCCGTGATTTCCATTCTGTGTCGATTTCCAACAACAACAGCTTGTACAGAATGATAGCCACCTCGTATCTTTGAGTCAAATTCCGTCACCGGGGGTCCTAGGCGGTAAAAGAGGTGTCGCGGCCACAACTTGCGGGCTAGAGCAGGCCCAAACTTTCTTCAATACTTCTCTTCAAAAATGAACGCCTGGAAAATAACCGCTCCTTGTCGTACGTATGGCCCGTAAATTTGAACCCCCCACTCTTTTCTGCCATTGGATACATCCTATCACATGACACAGCTGTGCCACAGACGGACCAAGGAAGTTCAACCTCCTTGGACGGACGGAGGCGTGCGCCCCATGGCGAGTACGAAATAACGCTGAATAAATTTACATCTTGCCTGCCCAAACAAACACGAGCAACACGAGAAGACACCGCCTGTGTGCACAAACTGTTCTTTCTCGACGCTTGCTTGTAGATAAAGAAATAAACATATTTCGTACATTTACCTGTAGTAAGAACTGCTTGCCGTTTTATAGAGAAAACACAACTCACTGCACAAAACGGTATACCTACTACATCCTTATTCTTCAAGCAGAGGTTGAGTCTCGGAGATATTCATAGCAGTAGTCGGGATTTCTACCGTCTCTTAGCTCGAGTGTCAACATGCCACAAAGAAAACCTCACCCTGATTTAGACCCTGGAATTTCAGAACTTATATGCGGTATAAAATAAAAAGGAAAGGGTCTCCTCCTGTTCGCAGGAACTGCGCATCAAACATGCCGTATGTTCAGCAGAAAAAGGCACCGTTTCATAAAACCTTTGAGACGGTATTAGCTAATAGATAAAACGGGGGTAGTACCCCCAAGTTTGCTTAAGCTACGCGGATTCAAAGATTAAACATGTCGTATTTTCAACAGAAATACGCAAAATTTCATATACGTCTTGGCAACATATAAGCTAAACGGGGGAGGTCTCCCCTAGTTCGCTTAAACTGCGCGGATTCAAAGATTAAACTTGTTGTATGTTTTACAGAAATACGCAACATTTCATATACGTCTTGACAACATAAAAGCTAAACGGGGGAGGTCTCCCCTAGTTCGCTTAAACTGCGCGGATTCAAAGATTAAACATGTCGTATGTTCAACAGAAATACGCAACATTTCATATACGTCTTGGCAACATATAAGCTAAACGGGGGAGGTCTCCCCTAGTTCGCTTAAACTGCGCGGATTCAAAGATTAAATATGTCGTATGTTTTACAGAAATACGCAACATTTCATATACGTCTTGGCAACATATAAGCTAAACGGGGGAGGTCTTCCCTAGTTCACTTAAACTGCGCGGATTCAAAGATTAAATATGTCGTATGTTTTACAGAAATACGCAACATTTCATATACATTTTGGCAGCATATAAGCTAAACGGGGGAGGTCTCCCCTAGTTCGCTTAAACTGGGCGGATTCAAAGATTAAACTTTTTGTATGTTTTACAGAAATACGCAACATTTCATATACGTCTTGACAACATAAAAGCTAAACGGGGGAGGTCTCCCCTAGTTCGCTTAAACTGCGCGGATTCAAAGATTAAACATGTCGTATGTTCAACAGAAATACGCAACATTTCATATACGTCTTGGCAACATATAAGCTAAACGGGGGAGGTCTCCCCTAGTTCGCTTAAACTGCGCGGATTCAAAGATTAAACATGTCGTATGTTCAACAGAAATACGCAACATTTCATATACGTTTTGGCAGCATATAAGCTAAACGGGGGAGGTCTCCCCTAGTTCGCTTAAACTGCGCGGATTCAAAGATTAAACATGTCGTATGTTCAACAGAAATACGCAACATTTCATATACGTCTTGACAACATAAAAGCTAAACGGGGGAGGTCTCCCCTAGTTCGCTTAAACTGCGCGGATTCAAAGATTAAACTTGTTGTATGTTTTACAGAAATACGCAACATTTCATATACGTTTTGGCAGCATATAAGCTAAACGGGGGAGGTGTCCCCTAGTTCGCTTAAACTGCGCGGATTCAAAGATTAAACTTGTTGTATGTTTTACAGAAATACGCAACATTTCATATACGTTTTGGCAACATATAAGCTAAACGGGGGAGGTCTCCCCTAGTTCGCTTAAACTGTGCGAATTCAAATATTAAACATGTCGTATGTTCAAAAGAAATACGCAACATTTCATATACGTTTTCGCAACATATAAGCTAAACGGGGGAGGTCTCCCCTAGTTCGCTTAAACTGCGCGGATTCAAAAATTAAACATGTCGTATGTTCAAATGAAATACGCAACATTTCAAATATATTAACGGGGGGAGGTCTTCCCTTCTTTGCGTAAATGACGGTTCGAAATAAATTATATATATGGCATGCATTCTTCGGTCAATATTGACCATGGTATACGCAACATCTCATATAATGTAAAATAGCGCATATAAGCTGACCGTGAGAGGTTCTCCCCTGTTCGAATTAAACCTTGCGCACAGAAAGTTTGAATACGTCAAATGCTTTCGGAATAGCTAAAAAACACAGAAGATTATTGTATTTGACTTTGTATTGTATTGTATTTGTATTTGCTGAGGTATAAACATGACATTTTGTACCAGAAAGGGCAATGATTTTCAGTTTTGACTGTTATAAAACAGATGACGCAATGTTTTATCTAACACCAGACAAAGGCTTATTACATTTGACTTAGCCGGTTAACATGTATTTTGTAACAGATCTAGAGAAACGGTATTTGTCCGTTTTGACAGAAAATATTTTTGAGACATTTAAGTTGTCTCTTCGGCATACTAAAATACATGTAAAATTCACGTAAAGAAACACAACAGATTAAGTTAGATTTACAAACGCTGAAATCTTCCGTAAATGCCAAATGTATGTTTCCGATGCCTTTAATAGATCTTAAAATCTGCTGAAATATTTCTCCGCCTTTAAGGGCTTTATACGTATCTCTGAAACTTTGCTTAAAAAGTTGTTTTCGTGCTGTGTAACGATGACATTGAAAATACAATTGAGATTTTCTTAAAAATTGGGCATAGGTACCTCAAGTTACCATGGTGCCTCAAGTTCAACAAGTGAAAAGAAATACTAGTAGTACACAACAGGCCAATCAATGATCCATATGTAAAATATGCTAAAGAAAGCAATAAACTAATAAGAAAAAATTACTAAGAAACATTTTACATACAAGTAAGTTTCATGACTAAAACATGGATAAAGAAACACTGCATAGAAATTATATTGCTGGGATTGACTTGAGAAAAAATTGTTTAAAAGCACATTTTCTTCAACATGCCCCCCTCCCCCAAACACTACAAATTGTGTCAAGTATTTTACCTTGAAATTCTTCATCCATAGCGTCAAAAAAGGCTCTATTTGTGCCGCTTCAGTCACATATCCTCCGTTTCTGAGGGGCACGCGGCCCAAAATTTGGCGCGTTTGGATCGCGCGGCGCCGCCGCCCGGCCAAATCGGGGCGATCGTCGGGGAAAACAGCTCGGCGCTTCGCCTTCGTGAATGCTAGAAACTTGCCGATGACATCAAAACAGCCGAAGTGTGGAACCACGATCCGAAGCCCCGGCCTCCCCGCTTACGGCGCGCCGTTTTCACCGGCAAATTTCTGGCGTTTTAAACAATTTTCAAGCAAAAGAAACACATCACAAGAAAGAGAAACTTATATCCTTTATTTTGATGGGTAAATTTGCCTCTAGAACCGGATAGTTTTTGTACCGCGGGTGTGGGAAGATGGTAGTAAATTTACGGATCGCCGTACGGCAGAGGGTTTTCGTGGTAGCGTTGAAATACCTAGTCAAACGTTCTTGAGACGTTTCGATGACGTCATTGCCTACTTATATATTCATATGCAATGCATTGGTCTAATTAGGCATTTATTTCATCTTTATGAATAGGTAATGCAAATTATTATGCGAGATAATTCACTTGATTATATATTTACTTCAATGAATTTGAAATATCACCATACGAACGCTTCATTCATTCGATGTAACCAGATGTTAAGAGGCTTTCAGTACCGACCACAACTGTTATCAAATGCGTAAAGGGGAGGTATAAAAATTGACGGGGATGTACTGTTGGTCGCCTAAGCCGTAAGTTTGTCCTCGAGAAAGAGAACTGGGAAGGGCCTTTGGAAGGGCCTTTGGAAGGGCTGGGTTAACATTGCTTGAACCATTGAACCATTGAACCAACCAAGAAAATAGTGGCCACAAGGCCATGCCGCTGGCGCGGCAAGGCAAAAAATGTCTTGCACCCGTATAATGTACTGGTCCCTACACCTAACTGTTAGTATACCATACTATATGTGTGTTTAATCCTATGTTAAACCTTCCTGGCCACTTTGATTTCATACTGGAGGCAACTTTTTTTTTTGCCAAACTATTTTTGTATTCACTCGCTCGCATCAGTTATGGAGTTCCCAGAGGATGTCATCCATATAATCAAATCAACATGGCCTTACCTAGATAAAAAAATACACTGCACCTACTGTCGTTAAAAACGAAATGGATTTTTCTTATCTTATTATGTCAGAAATCTAACAAAGATGCAACTACACCCCGACCCATCGAATTCTGACATTCCCCGCGAATGTGCACACTTCTCTAGAAAATGGGACACTTCTCGACTTTCAAGGGGACACTCCTCATCCTTCTGTTCAGTGTTTTCATGGCGGCGTATCGTATGCCCGACAAGCACAACATCAAGTTTTAGCTTGAATATTCGCGAGCTTGTCGTCTTTTAAGGCCTCTCTCCCTATTATAAACACACATAAATGAGAGAAGTATCTAACACAATATTAGTAGTAGGATGAGAGTGAGTTAGTTAAAGATGATCCTTTTCCAAAGAGTATAACAACAGGCAGCTGTGCACATAATTATGTTTGTAGTAGATCCAGTAAAAGACGACCCTTATTTCCACAGGTATGAGAACAGCCATGTGGCAATTACTACGAAGAATTTCAGGTCAATTCCCCCAGTTATCTTGTTTTCAGCTGTGTCTAATTCCACAGTGGATGGAAGCTTCAGGTACTTGGGGTGTATGCAATAGCCTATTTCAATGTGTAACAGGTTATTTCAGCGATTTAGTGACTTATTATAAGAACCGGATATTACCATGGTCGATACTGCTCGAAGGAGGCCATATTTTTTTTTTCTAAATAGATGTACCTGTTGTGTGATATACTGAAATATTCAGACCAGTCAGAAGCCAGAGTGGTCTGTGACCGAGGTTACCTACCCAAGCACCCTGTATTGATATGCACGGCTTCGGGACAATGGGACAAACCCGCACTGTGCGACCCCGGTAGGACATAGATATTCTTTACTTCCAATTTGCTTTTAAATTCATGAAAATGTGGTCCTTATTTGCATAATCATATATGTCCGAGAAGTTTCGATAGACAGTCTCAGACCCTTACTTACGAACGTAAGTAAGTTTATATATATATATATATATATATATATATATATATATATACAAAGTGCCACAGTACACAAACGGTCTCAAAGCGCCACCTTTCAAAATGAGTTGGTATTACAACATGCTCTTCTGAATACAATTAAAGTACTCTGCTGGCTGATTGTGTATACGTATTTTTAGCGTCTTTCTTCACGGAATAAACAGCTTGTGATGGTAAAGATCAAATAAGCAACAACATGAGACCATGGACGGACAGAATGAAATAGTCTAAAGAAACAACAATATCAACAACTTTTCAACGTTTAAGTCTAATAAGAAACTGTGTTCTCATTGTACAAAATGTATTGCATTGTCCACACCGTAGCAACCTACAGCCCACCTGAGGACCCCCCGCACAGCTCGTACCTTTGCCAGGGTCTTGTGTTCTCGGATTACTGTGACGTAATCTGTGACGTGGGGTACGTACCGGAAACGGACGACATCCAGGGTTGCAGCTGGACCGGAAACTGGACCGCCTTTCGCAGAGAAAACGCGACAGAGATGGAAAATGCTGTATCTGCAGGTTTAAAAATAATATAATATCTGTTTTCTTTTGCTTTTGATCCATGCCAAAAGCAAAAGGGGAAAATGCAAATACGACGATACGTTAAAATTTTACATGTACTCATTAAGTAAGTTGACTTTAATTTAACACTTTGGTTGTACTGTATTAAATGTCAGACCTTCTTTGACAGACGTCATCATCCCACAAACTCTGGCTTGTGTCATCGCTGACTGTGGAAATATTTCGGTTAGTACCTAAGATTTTAAAAATGAAACGCTCACCTCGAAATGTACACTCGGAGCAAAACTCAAATTGAGGTGCAACAACAGCAGCCAAGAATTCCGCTATCTTGACACCTGCACCTTCACCTGTGACCTCACCTACCGACTGTCTCCTGATAGCAGCAGCAGTAGAACCTGTCAGGCCGTTCGCACGTGGTCCGGGAACGATGCCAGTTGTATCAGTATTTGTATAACATTTATTCTCCATCTACATGTTCAGTGAGTGAAAAAAAACTTGCACCCATCAAAGGCAAAAGAAGTATTGCTAACTCCTACGCAGAGACATCCAACGGCGCCAGGAAACCTCCTCTTGTCTGTACTCTGCTATCTCAACCGTCACCATCAGTTCCTATGGGCGTCGCCACAAACCAGCTTTCAGGTATCCCCCATATATAAGGGTAAGCTTACTAATATTCATAAGCAGGGCGGTTAGGAATTGATGGTGACGGTTAAGATAGCATAGTGAAGGCAAGAGCCGCATTGCTGGAGACGTTGGATGTCTCTGCGTAGGCGAATGACTTGAACAAAACGACTTGCTTGGGGAATTTTCACAAGTCTATATTAAACCGTTTTGATTAGCTTCACCAAGTCCAACTATAATATGTATTAGAAAATTTGTCATTAAAGTCACCTAGCAACAAGAAGGGGAATTAAGAATTTCAAACTGCCCCCCTCCTCAGTTTATGAAAGCTGTGCAGCCCTCATGAAGGATGATAGACATACCACCTCAGGTAATTACACCATCGACCCAGATGGACCAGACTTCGGGGCAGAACCAGTCTCTGTACATTGTGACTTAGATACAGGTGGGTAGATTAAACAATGGTATGGTGTAATTTGAATTCCTAAAGAATATACTCCCTCAAGAGGACAAGGGATAATCTTACCAATAAGGCATACGTCACATTTCCTACCCATGATCTATCCGGACTGTTTGCGGAAAGTTAAATACATAGTTAATACCAATTAATATGCACAAGGCAAGCTGTTCAATTATTTTTGGTGCGCTTTGTGTTCTTGTTACCTTTTATGTCGTATACTGTTCATTCTATAAAGCTGCCCGGCCGGGCCCTTGTGTGGTGATGTGACGTTAGCCTAATCGGATAGGTCTAGTTAAAGTCCAAGAACCCGGTATGCACTTGCTTGCTTGAAACAAAGATTGTTTGATTCCTCTTGAATTCATTGAAGTCTAAGTCAAGAAGAGAAGTCGAGAATGCTTGAACGCAGACTTCATACCTGCTTAAAATGTCCCCCTTTAGTGCTCTGATGTTTTTAAAAGAGAAGGAGCTATAGAGTTTATGTTTTGTAGCAACGACAGAGGTTAGTAAGAGCATGTAGGTGTCTTTGTCTTTAAGTAAGGGGTTTTATCGATGGTGAGGTGTTATAATCTTGATGAAATCTCTTTTCTTCATGCGATTTTGACTAACAAACATAAACCCCTGGTTAGGTACCACGGAGGTCGGCCATGACAGTGAGAGCCGCATCGTGGTAAGTCCTAGATGCAATCCACCAGGGTGTTACAAAAGGAAGATTAACAGTTGCTATCGGGCCACACTGGAGCAGCTCAGCGCCTTGTCCGCCGTGTCTCGCTCCTGCAAACAGTTCTTCAAGGTATTATTGAACTATTTAAGCTGTAATATCTAACACACAACACATTTTTTGAGTGAACAGCATCAGTATTTGTCAAGGAATGAACAATCTACTGCCGTCGTGACGTCAAGTTATGCAGATAGAACACGTGACTCAGTAAGCAGTGGATCATATGTTGCAGAGAGCCAATGGCGCCCATCGTCTCTGTTAAGGGATGGCTGTAAAGCCCTTGAAAGTAGCTTTGCCATTTCTTATACGCAACAAGAGTTAGGAGAACTCATATCTCCAGGAAATAGTCTGATTATGTAAATGACTACCACCTTTATATAATCTATGCTTGGTTATGTACATTTTTACAAAAAAAAATTACACCGGTCACAATGTAGATTGTCTAATAATTCACCATTTAGAAGACGGCTGGCAATTTTACATTGATTATGCAAATCATGGACGTATGTTCCACAAACTAAATTTACATATATAACAGGTATTTGATTTCAATAAAGGAAAACACTATAACTAAAGATTCTCCTCATTAAATACACAAACTAAGTTGCGGTTCTAGCGTACGTGACATAAAAGTTGGCGCAGGCCTCGACACCCCGTCTGAATGGGGTTAAGAAAACAATGCGGTTCCATATGTTGTAATGATTACGCGACTGCTGTGACATATTGCACAATATTGAATATATCTGGCTAAAACCTTCTCCCCCGTTTAATAATTCGTCACAGTCTTGCGAGTGCTAATCTCCTGCGGCACATCGTAAAGACCAAGATGCTACTATAAAATCACCCAATAAATTCGGCTACTGTAAACTATCGGGTTCAGTCTTCAACAGGCTCTCATACAGTGAATATGGGTGCTGGAGCAGGGCCAGTACGTACGATGTATAGGTCAAGTAGTCACAGCTAAATAAAAGTTTTTGGTTTGGTTGCACAATAAAAGTAAATTTGTAAGCTTTCATTAAACAGAAATAATGTGAATCAATGACCACAGACTCACTGAGCCTAGCCTGGAAGGGAAACATCTTGGCACTGAGAGATTGTATATACCCTTCTTGATGGTGAAGAATGTGCAAGTAATTCTAGTCTCACATTGCAAAGAAGGTGCCACGATTTCAAGATCATAGTTCTTCCCGTTTGTAGACACACAAACGTCAATAGAAAGCTCATATAAACTAAGGGAAAAAGTAACGTTACACGTTTGACAGGGATTAATCTTTGCCAAAATAAATGCCCTTATTTTCTACAATGAGGATAACAGGTCTTATTTGAAAACAAGACACCAAATAGCTTCTGAAAGGCAAGGCACCAAATAGCAAAGATGTTGACATTCAGTAATTCAGACAAAGGTAGAGAGCAAGATTGTGCAGGAAAGAGTGTACATGTACTTCTACACCGAATTTAAAGGATCAGAAAATATGGCCAACATTATGACTTTTCAACACTGGTCTGATATTTCGTACTTCAAACCTAATGTTGTAGAAAATATGGTATGGTGTCTTTAGCCTTGCAACAAGATTATGTGGTAGTCTCTGTAACACAAACTCCGCTGTCCAGGGCTGTAACTAGCCTCTCCCCTCGGAGTTTGTGCTCCACTTGCTATAAAATGAGGGAACTGTATTGGAATGTTGCAACACCAATGGTAGGCCAGGATTTAGGTTGGGCCCACATTACCGTGGAAACCAATATATTAGCATGCTTCTACAACCCAGACGGTGGGCCGGCTAGTTGCCTCTCCCATGCTATGTGCAGGCTGTGGTTCTATGTGTGAAGGACCCGTGGGAGCGGAGGCATGTTTGTGTTGGGAAAACAACATCTTGTGGGGATTTCAAGAAACTTGACGGAATCTTGGAGCGCAGACTTTCCTGGAACTATCATTTTACCTTGTGGTGAGATTTTATGTAGCCAGCAACGAAAGCTTGTCATAAAGTACATTTCTTTGATCTATATGGGCAGACAACTGCAGAAAAACAGTTGGTTCACAAAAATGCGGCATGTTGCTGTGACACTAGAAGCCTGTCAAACTTCTCAGAACCATGATATGTCCCTCCTATATTGTCTCATTGTCACATCAAAAGTTCTGCCACAGGTACATTTATCTAAAGAAATGCTATGTCGGGTAATTTTCACATTCCTTTTTCAGTGTAACGGTTGTTAAAAAAACACATCATTTTAGTAGAACTGTGTATACATAGTTGGCTGTTCCCACCATCAGTACAAGTGGCACAGATCAAGGAGATGAACGACAGATAAGAAGTGTGATGCTGTCAATCAACACATAGCAACCCACCCCAGTCCATAGCAACCAAAAGCAAGGTTCTGGTGGGCTCATGACAATTACATACATTATCCATATATGGAAAACCCTGTTCCTCTGACTTAGGGCTATTCTCCATCAAGCTTCCAGGGGACCGGCGGATGTTTGGCGGGCTGCTATAAGCGATATCTAATAAGGCTAGTTTATGTGGCATTTTGCCTTGTTTGACAGCATTTTGCTGACAAGTAGTGGAGGAACTTTTTCAAACAGATCTGACAGTTAATATGCTAATAACTTTCAACCTTATGTCGTAAAGCCCCCTTTACACATAAAGAATTTAGCTCGGCCGACTTGTCAGCGAGCTCTAAATTACAAGGAGGCATGACCCCAATGCCTACGAACAAATGGCAGAGTTTCTTCGTCGGCATCAGGGTCATACCTCCTTGTAATTTAGAGCTCACTGACAACTCGACCGAGCTAAATTCTTGATTTGTAAAGGGGGCTTAATACAATCCCTTTGTTCCTGGCAGCAGACACTAGCTGGACTCCCCATGGCTTCTAATTAGTTGATGTGGTCTAGTGGGTCAATTCAGCTTACAAACCTCCAGGCAGAGTTCAGCAGGTAGCATATATATTAGTTTATGGTTATTGTGAACCCTGAGCACAGAAAATGGATCATTCATAACGACTTTTTCCTCAGTATGATTGCCACCATGCTAGTTTGGGAGCACCTGACCTGAATATGGCCTGGTGGATCTCCCGTGACGGAAAGGAACGGTATGATTGGTATGGCTCAACCATCAAAAGACACACGTGCAAGTGCGGGGAAAAAGGTGAGACGGAGAAACATGTAATGTTACCGTGTTTTGTTTTGGTCACTCTCGGAGGGGTGTAGGGAGGTTGGGCTGTGAGGGCCGAAAACTTAACATTTTTCAAACTCTGTGCATTTGTTGTCAGATAAATTTCTCACTAAGTTGGTGGATTGAGCATTCGCCGTTATGGCGTTATGCGACATAAAATTTGGCGCAGGACACAAAATAGCCCCCTCCCGTCTGAGACCCCAAGGTACCTTCAAGACTTATATATCCAGGCTTGTGGTAGAAAATGCCAGAATAAGTTTTCCAAGAATCATTTTCCTTTATTCGAACTGATGAGACACGGCGATAATAAGTATGAGAACGGTCAACATTTAGTCTTTGAAAGTCCACCCTAGAGGCATGGCGTTTAAGTATTCTTACCTTTTTTTTTTCTTTCCCGGCCTAAGGTACATGTGCAAACGTAACCAGCTATCCTTCCTGTAATTGTGACAACAACGACTATGCTTTGCGGGAAGACTCCGGCTATACTACCGACAAGCACACCCTGCCCGTCATAGAGCTTGCTTTCGGAGACACTGGTGATGACAATGAATATGCACATCACACTCTGGGGAAGTTCATGTGCGAGGGGACGAACCACTAATCACCATATTGCTCATGTCAACTCGGTTGGGGGAGTAGCTTCCAGCAACGTTTATCTTGAGAAAAAATGATAACATTAAGGAATATACACTGGGGGAAAGGGTATCGGATGTAGCCATATTCGAGCAGGGATATTTGCGTATTTGTAACAAATGCTAGCGAATGCAAACGGATTCGAGTTGGATCCCTAAAATATCCGAAATTTGGATTTTTGGGATCCGGAATGAAAAGACTCAAACATATCCCAAAATGGGATTTTCCACGGATGCGAAGTCGTTTTTTTTAGGGATTTCTTTGAATACCTGGAATGATCGGATCGCAAACAATCCCCAAACGGTATTTCCCTCGGATGCAAAGTCGTTTTTCAAAGGATTTCTTCGAATACCTGGAATGAACGGGTCCCAAACCGGCCTTTGCCGCGGATGCGAAGTCGTTTTTATAGGATTTTCCTCGTATATTTGTCATGGTCGGATCCTAAGAAATCCCAATGCGGCATTTGCCGCGGATGCGAAGTCGTTTTTTTAGGGATTTCTTCGTATGATCAGATCATAAAGAATCCAAAACGGGATTTTCTGCAGATACAAAGTCACTTTAATGAATTTTCTGCACATTTGACAAATCACAATATCATGTGTGCCCAATTACTTTCTTATAAAAGTCTAACACGATTTGAAATAGAAAAGAATGCACAGAATAATCTTATTCTAAACCAGTCCTGAGAAGAACTAAACGACGTAATGTCATCGAGGCCGAATCCTGTCTGCCACATGATATGTATACAGATACAATATTGCAACAAGAATGGGTTATACCAGGTATGTACAGAGAGTCCCTGTTATCTAATTATGTTAAGGAAAGTTGAATCCTTTAACCGCCAATATCACATGACTTCTTATACTTCCAAATAGAATATAGGATCAAACGTGAATACAATTTGACTTTTATGTAAAGCTGACATGGGAGTCTGTGGCTAATCTTGCTTCTACGAATATCTGTTTCTATTACAAATCAAAGTCTTCGCGATGTCCAACTCTAAGGAATTTCCACATCCGGCTACAGGATACAGATAGTGAATCCAGCTTGTAAAGTACAACTAACATGACTTATAGTATCAGTATGTACAGCTTCTCGCAACAGCACAAAGTCTCCTTTCTACTAGTGACAGTGCTTCGCTTCTTTTCAGGCTAGTTACGCCCTGATCCCTCCCAGCTCAATTCCTTCTGTGCCCTTCCTGTAGTCCAGTGTTCTCCCAGCTGTTGACACGGCCAGAGAATGTCGACCCGCCTTCTGAAAAAGAGAAAGAATAATCCCATCAAATTTTGAGATAGCTAAATCATCCATGTTTGATGGATGCGTCCGTCAAAGTAATTATCGTGTATATGAAAAGAAATGGTGAATGGCTTGTTATACAACAGGAACAAATTTATCTGATTGTGGTATCGCCATTATCACCGTTACATTCCGCATTATCATACCAAAAAAGTCCCCCGGGAGGGCGCGGCAGAAACAGTCTAGCGTTGCATAATTAGTGACAAGGTGTGATCTGCTTCCCCGGCCGGACTTTGCATTGTGTACGAGACGTCGCATATAAACAAACACGTAAACACCGTTGGAACAGAATGTTCCTATGCGAATAAATACCAGGCTTGAGACAAACATATGTGTATACAAGTACTGTTTTGATGATGATTCAAATGTTTCCCAAATAAGTCAACAGTTACTCAGCAAGTATCATGCTTGTGACTTGTGTTTTGTAAGGCTCCGTTATGTCGTTTTCTGATAAGTTTCTGTTCAGCCCAAGCATACCAAAAGCGCTACTAACTACTAGCCAACAAGGAATGTAGTCACAAAGACGAATTCAAAGCGGGTATTGTTTGGAAACAATCATTGTATAAAACATACCTCGCCGTGAGATCCGCAGGACAGTGATGTAAAATAGCCCCAGGACGCCGAACTACAAAACAGGGCTGGCTGTTTCAGTCCCTCGATCGCCGTCCCGTCCGTCGACTGCCACTTGAGTTTGGTCACCGCCTCAACATCACCCTACTACAGAAGTTCACACACGTGTGTACAAATCCATATCCCGAGTTCAACGTTTCAAAACTCAAAGTTTGAGGTACAAAAAGATTGCGGTCCTCACGGACAACGCTGACTATCTCCGCTTTATTTTCAAACTGACTGATGTGCAGTCTGATTGGTCAGAGAGACAACGATTGGATTACCCACAATACACCGCCCCAATGTACGAATGCAAAAAAATACAGAGTCGCATATTTAAGATATCCCAAGATTACCAACAATGCACTGCTCCAATGGAATCCCCTCCACTGGAGCAATCCACTGGAGCAGTGCATTGTTGGTAATCTTGCCACGAATGCAGAAAAAACCCATTTCGCATCCTTACGAATCCGAGTATCCTGGTATCTAGCGTAACGTGGATTGTCTCACTTGTATTGACATTACAAACTGTGGTGTCCGAGGTACAAAAAGGGGGAAAGATATGACCAATCTAAAAAATAAAATATATGCTCAAAAACAAGAGTGCTAGCCACGCATACATAAAAGTAAGTATCCTTCGGATGCTGTGTTAGCATCCGCCAATTACGTTTAGCACACGAATTCCGTGTTTGCATTCACAGCGATTCACGGATGCCAACAAATGCGTTACGGCTGTGTATGTGATCCGTGACTTTTGGTAATCTTGGGGATCCGTTAGCATCCGTCAGGATGTTGCGAATTCGTATACGTCTGCATCTGAACAGTTTTTGCTGATAAACAATAATCCTGATCGCGTATGCTTTTGTTTACGTTAAAAGTAAAGTATTCATACGAATGCAATATTTAAATCCGTTAGTGACTTATAGATACCAACGAATGCGTTACGTATGTGTATAGGGTCCGTAATTTAGGAAGTATCCATACGGATGCAGTGTTAGCATCCGTCACGAAGCACGTAAGTATACGGGTTCCATGTTTGCATCCACCGTTAGTTACGGATACCTACGAATGCGTTGCGGATGTAAGTGGGATCCGTCATTTTTTGGGATCCGTGATGGTTTTTGGGATCCGTCAGCATTTGTCAACATACGTCAGCATCCGTCAGGTGTTGCAAATTGTAATCCGTCAGCATCCGTCTACATATTAGGTCCGTTCGTCTAGTGATAAAACAGTACTAGACCCTCTTTCTTCCACTGCTTTCAAGAGAACTTTAAGCCCTAATATAGAGAAAAATTAAGGCCATCGTCTCTTTGAAGTCATGTTTTCAAGATGGTGCGTACAGAGGATAGACGTCCAGGTAATTAGACAAGCACTGTATTAGCTACTGACAAGCAAATGTTAGAAACGTTAAGACGTTTCACTACCCTTCCACACAAGATGAACTTGAGTTTGGTCACGGAGATAGTCAAGTAGAGTCAGGCAGAAGGATAATGGAGTCCCCTCAATTTCCACAGGGCAGGCGCGTCGCTTGTACTGGCCAGCACGTACGGGAGGGAGGGGAGGGGGGGGGGTGGTATCCGCAGCCCGATGGCACACAAAGTTTTGACTGCACGCAATGTTCTTCGACGTGTCCTCTGCTCCAAAATCCGTCGGGTTCCCGACGAGTTCGTACAGAGGTGGTACTTACCACTTACGTATCCCAAAAGATTGCCAACGTAGACAGCACGTATTTGCACGTCCGGCGGGTTGTGCCCTTAGCTTTACCCATGCGGGAAAGAGCCCCAACTCCTACATACCGTGGCTTCTTAGAGCCTACGTCAAATTTCCTACCCAGGGATCTGATGCTCATGGTGGGGTGTTTGCGGAAACAAAACAGAGATACTTTTTTTAAAAGCTAGTGACGCAGCATCAAATGATGGTGAGAATGAAACTGAGGGAGAAGGTGGTTTGTGAATGGCAGGTTTTCCACTGAATTTTTTGCATGCATGACAGTTGCATACAGTTTGCCCAGGATAAGAAGGAAATTACAAAGAAAGCAGCTCGTACCACATGGCAACTATAGGATCCCACTGCAAAGTTCGCTAGTGCAGAGCCCCGCCTGTCTTATTACATACCCTGATTTACACGCTCATCCTGCCCACCAACAAAGTAATGCTACACAGTGCCCCCCCCCCCCCCACCTTCCCAAATAAAAGAACAACTGTACTCCGCCGTCGGCGTAATCTTCAACAAAGGAGGCATTGCGTTTTTCTTTGGCCATTTCTGTCCCACTGGGCCCGTTTTTGACCTCCAGGTTGTTGACCCCGTTACTGCAATTAAAAAAAAACACCATATTGGTTTATGCCAAATATTACACCTTAATGAATATCGAATGCACCTACATTGTGAATTTCATGTTGTTAAACCAGGGTACAGGGGGCAAGACATACATTTTTTGGTCTAAAAATACCGAAATTAAACTGCCTTGTAATGTTTTGAACTAACACAAACTGCTCCAACCACTAATAATCCAACATTACAAAATTTGAAAAGGTGGTAGTTAACTATATCCAAAAGAGACAATTCATGGTAACTCACTGCTCCTGTGGCACTATAAGGGCCATGTGGCTACAACTAGCTACTTTATCCCTTTTAGGTTGGAAACTTCAGCATTTTTTATGGCAAATTTAATAAGCTATACAAAATTAAACTAAATACACGAAAAAAATATATACCGATATAAATGACAAAATGCGCTCCAAACGCATTTCTCAGTATGAAGCCAGACTAATATATGATATGAGAATACCCCAAGCACTAGGGGAAAGATTTATCAATCTCCTTTAGTCGCACTGACTCAGTTTCCAGTCAGAAATGAATTTCAGAAGTTGAAACCTTGACAAGCAGAGACCTCTAGCGACTTTCAAGAGTCAAACAACAGGTGTTACTAATTGTTCCAGCCAGTAGAAGGTGGTGTGCTCAGTACAAACCTTGTGTACGAATGGCATCGGCAACATCATCTTCTTGGTGAAATACAAATATTGGGAATACAAACTTCTGAGTCTACTTCTTCTCCTCTTTCTGAGTCTACTGAAAGTAGGTAGCCGTCCGTCAAATGCCAGTCAACGTGGGTAAATGTCCAAGAAGTTGTCCAAACAGGATTTCGTTTGATATTTGGATAATACCACGGAATGAAGCTAATGTGTCTATTCTTAGCAAACGCATCAGGCAAATGAGATCAGGACGGATGTTCTTCCCGCTCTATCTACCTCCATGAAAAATGGGTTATTGTTTTTCTCCTGTCTGTGTGAGCGTCTGCCTATATTGTCGGAATATTGTCAGTATAATGTAAGAAACTCTTAATAGATTGCGATGATGTTTGATATGTGGGTGGGTGTTGGAGACCCGTGGGTTAAATATGGGTCCTCCTTGCCACTGGTCCTGGTACTGCAGTACTCCCATTGATGTCACGGAATACTATTCATGACATGTATATTTCACTGGAATGATAAAACAGGTATATTTTCGTATGACAACTTGATAATTCTAGATCTGCTCAATATCATTATAATGTATATGGTTTTACGTTTTGATAGATAGATAGATGGTTTATTGCGCAACAATTGTATCAGTGACAATGTGTGGCAATGTATATACAACAGAAGTTTCTAATACTACACATATACGGTATATGACAACAATTTCAGTTATTACAATACTAGTGGACTACATCGAGTGGAATCTACAGTACGTAACAAAGAGAACTACTACATACATCAGACTGAGTATTTCTCTGCTACTTGCGACATAATATTTGTCAAAAGTCATCTCGGAATGGTACAGTTTCTTTTTGTGCATGGCGTGATAAATGTATTGACCTAAGTGGATAGATATGGAATCAGGACATGATAAAAGTACTTTGAAGGTGTCACCATTTGTGTGTGGTAGAGATATATTTGACTTACACGTGATAGATTGCATTGACATTTGTCTTTCTTTATTGTATGTAGGACAAGTCATAATGAAAGCCAATTCAGCCAATTTACAGCAAATTGACATACATCTTCAAATGAAACTTATCAACTGGTCAAAAATTTCTAGTTATACCGTTTTCGCGTCTTTTGTCTTGTTCCCCAGGTATCAGAAGTCAGTGGGCACTACCAGACACCGCAAAAAGCCCAGATGTATGAAATATTGTATACTAGTAGAAATTCGCCCCAAACGAATCCATCTGTATTGAGTATGTAAAGCATAATCTTGAAACCCCAGTTATCTTCAGCTGTAGCACCGGGCCATAGGAGTTACATTTCTTAACCACGACCAGACTCCGTTTCCATCAAGAGATGACTTTAGAACTTGATGACTTGAGAAGCAGAGACCCCTAGCGACTTTCAAAAGTCAAACAACAGCTTTTACAAATTTGTTTGGACAGTAGAAGTTGGTGCAGTGTTCAGTACAAACCTGTTGTGTGCTTGTCACGCCATGAGACGGTTTACTGGGAATGGCATTGGAAACGCAATCTTCTTGTTGAATATTCATATTGGAAAAAAAAATTCCGAGTGTACTGAAAATACGTCACTGTGCGTCAAATTCCAGGAAATGTGGGTAAATGTCACAGAAAAAAAAGTTCTCCAAACAGGATGTGGTTTGATATTTTGATAATGCCACGGAATGGAGCCAATGTGTCTATTCATAGCAGCTGCGTAAGACGGATGTGATCAAGAAGATTAAGACAGATGTTCTTTCCACCTATCTTAATGGACGGATGCCCTATTTCCTTCCATGAAAAATGGGATATTGTTTTTCCGTTTCTGTTCAAGTGTAGGCCTATATTTTCGAATATTTGTTGCAGTATTACTTATATATTTTGGTATGCTTATAGTTATTGTAAACCCGATAGTAAAAATTTTTTTGTCCTGGAAGCGTATTTTCTTACCCACATCGCCGCAGAGATGATCTGCCTATACGAGATTGGATTACGCTGGAGACTCCTCGCAGCGCTTTGTACGTCAACTCTGGAGGTGCTACACTGCCAGCAAACGCCAAGCGTAGATTTTGTTTTTACACGGCCATAAAAGTGTACTAAGACCAGCGCCGCGCGTCTAGCGTCGTAGGACACGTTATTTTTTTGCTTCGTGTCAATCGGTCCAAGTATTGTACATCGGGTATCAGAAGCCAGTAGGTCAAATTACCCTGGCACAATACAAGACAGTTTTTAATGGGTGAAGCTGTGAATACTTCCACTGCCACACCTACGACAGGAAGTTATAACGGTGAACTGAATGTCATCTGTCATTCAAATTACGTCAATGAAATGTCAAGGGAAATAATGAGAAAAAAGACAGTGATACGTCCGTCTGCTGACAATCCACAGAATGTTTTTGACAGAAAGCTAGTGTTAATGCTTCCGTCTTCACAGGAAATCACAAAAAATTGAGCTGTAGAACTTTAGTGAATCGGTCATTCGTTACTAGGCCATGTTGATTTGATTTTATGGATTATATCCGCGCATCAATTTTCATCTGTTAAAAAAAAGACGAACAAAAACTTTGACCATACTGTAAAATGTACAAAGCAGCTGTAAAATGAGCACATATGCCGTAAATTCAACGAAAATTTCGGGAAAAGAATACAACATCCTAGCGTTTCATAACATTGTGGGGTCTGGCAATGAAAAGAAGCGTATATTCTATAACAAATTTCTGATAATATCGTGATGAATGGGAAATCAAAACCAGCTTTTCAAACCCGAATGAAAAAAATTCTCAACCCTAATCTCTATCCAAATACGTCTAGAAACATCACGGTTTTGTATATCGTATCAATACAACTTAAGTGACTGGGCGTGGTATATATCTTTATGCATACAAAAATGCGGCGTTAGATTACAAGACTGAGATTAGTAGGTAGCTGTACGCTATATTTAGTGACAACTGTATCCATTACTTGAAGCATCTTTTCTAGGCTGATACTTACACTCATAAGATGCTCTTTCTTGTTTTAATAAAAACACCCTAACTGGTACAAAGAACGATTTTTTTTCATAAACTGCTATCATGTTCAACTCATATATCAGCCTGCGTAGGTCAATTTATTTATACTTTAATCCAAATGCGAAAACAGATCACTCATACATGGCTGTTCTGTCATCGATAATTATTTTGTTTTTGTTTTGTATGTAGCCTCGTAGTAATATTCTCTATATAGCTAGCAGTGATTGTGTGATTGTTGAGCAATAAAATTCATTCATTCATTCTTTTCAATTTATGAATATTTGCCACCATCTCTCAGACAAGCAGGGACGATTTAATAGAAATAGCAGCATTACAGTGCGTGAAAAGAAAAGATGTTCACAAGACAGAAAAACTATATTTGGAAAACCAAGCCAAAATGCATAACGGATATGCCATATCATGGACGTTATGTTGAATACGTCCTTGGAGAAGGTTAGTACGACAGGAAGGTCTTGTTGTTTTCACTCAGGTGATAATCAGTTGCTGTTTGCTCAATCTTTCCAGGAATGATAACCACACAATTTTTGTGTTCTATTATTGTATCATAAGATATTCTGTTATAAGATTTGTAAGTTTAGCACGATAGAGAGATCTATGTTTTTACTTAGGTGATTATCAATTATTGCTGTTTGCAGAACCCTTTAAGTAATACTAACCAAGCAATTATTATGTACTGTTATCAGTGGCATAAGATATTCTGTTACAAGATTTGTAAGTTTAGCACGGCAGAGAGATCTTTGTTTTCACTTGAATGATAATCAATTACTGTTTGCTCAATCTTCCCAGTAATACTAACCGCGCAGTTCTTATGTACTATTACCGGTGTTATAAGATATTTTGTTACAAGATTTCTAAAAGTGACACATCTGTTGACGTGACGAACCCCACATAGACAGCATCAGCAGTCTTGTCACGTATTATTACCTCCGGTGAGAATTTTTACCTACTAGTGAGGTACTGTGTTTGGTTGTATATGTATGTGTTCGCACCAATTACTGAAAATACTTTGAATGAGTTTGTATGATATCATATATTTCTAATGTTGTCTGCTGATGAGGTCCAAAAAGAAGAAAAAAATTATGAATTTGAGCTCCAGAAAATCATGTTTAGGTACAGAAGTATGTTTACACCCCCTTCCTGATAGTATTGTAGGTATTGCCCACGAACTAATAGTTCCTGGTCAGTCGTTCAGTCGTTCCTGGTAAATAACCTGATGCTATCTTAATTTTGAGTGAAAGTTAGCTTCTGGAACAAAGACACTAACAATAAATCATCAAACTGATATACATTCTAGATCTGTTTTTTATATTTGTTATGTCTTTACATTAATTACTTTGGTCAAAGTATTATTGTATATCCATAACTGTAGAAGACATTACAGAAGCCACAGCACTTGTTGTGTCAGTATATCTATAAACTGCCTTTAATCTTAATAACTACTCTTGCGTGAGTGCGTGCGAGTCTTGAATATTGTTGTATCGAAGTCATCCTTAAAATACCATAGATTTTTTCAAAACACCGTATGTTGCATTCCCAGGGGCACATCCTTACAAACTAATAATTGCAATTAAAATTTATGGGCGTAAGGGGGATAATGGCATTTTATTTTTACTGATAACAACTGTGCATACATCCGAGTTGTATGAGTCGACACCGTCGCCAAAGTAATATCTATTTTTACAGTACCATTCTTGTTGGATCAAGGGACTTTCTAAAGCCCTTTCGCTGTCACATTGATTCAACATCCCGTGGATTAAAGTGTTTATCTCGACATTAAACACGGGACAGGTCACTGGCGGTCTAGATTATCCCTACGCACTTAAGCCGTTCTCTATAGCTGAAAATAAAAATGAAAGATGTCAGTCCAAATGTGAACAACCGGGAGATTTGATTTTTAATCGGTGTTTACGAAGGTTTAGTATACGTTAAGTACTTCTTGATCCCTTTTTTACATTGTTATATCGAAGGATTTCTAGAAAATGACGTCAGGAAGTATTGTTCGGAGCACATGTGTCCAGTATGAATCTCTGCAAAGTAATTGGTGTTTTGTGAAGTGTTCGCTCTCGCAATGTGAATTTAGAACATAATTGAGCTCACTTCAACCAAACGAGCCACATTGACACTGAGGTCCTCGAGCTAGAGAAGGTTAGATGTACGAGCATTCAGCAGAACCGAAGTAAAAAAATATTAATTTTTCTATTAGTATTACTATTAGTTATTCCTGAGTTCTCAACAGTACTTTTATGTTCACATTTGTGTCCGCAGGGGGTGAAGCCCCTGTCGGGCTCCGAAGCAAAAAATTCAGGGCCCCGGGCGTGCCCGAAAATAGGTCGGCAGCCGTAGGTTGCCTTACTGGGTTACATAGACCTGTGTCGCGCCCAAGTGTGCAGTAATACAGTCGGAAAAAACTGCCCAGAGGTCCCCCTTTTCAAATGGTAACATACCATAGCATGTATCATGTTCTTAAATGGGTAGACTTACCCAGCATGGGGTCTTGTTAAGCCGAGAAGAGATCCTAGCTAATGGAAATGGAGATCCCCATGTATTATCAGTCGCGATTAACTGCGTAGGTAGCTTGGAATCTAAATTTTTAAAGTGTTTATAGAAATCATTTTAACCAGGGTTTTACCATATCAGAAACAATGTCTGGGCTTCAAACTTAAAATCTAAATTTCAAAGGGTTCATAGACATCGTTTTCAACCAGGGTTTTACTTTGATTCCAGACACAGGAAAACTGTTTTTTTTCCTGTGTATGACATTACCTTTATGATTCCCTACATCAGACAACTTGACTGTTTCAAAAAAGAGATCTTGATTATTCTCTTATCTAACCAATCTTGAATATGCAAATAAACGAAAAAAGACGATGTAGAGGTCATGTACAAAACGAAATTGAAAGTATTCTCCAGAGCTACTTTAAATCTCGGGCCCAAATATCACATAGTTGGCGTAATAGATGGTAAGCCTCCCATTTGTTTTTGTTCCTTAAATAAGACTAATATGGTAATTCTGGAATATAATAGATTGTTTGAAGCCAAAAGTCATGATATGTACACCCACCTACGCTATATCATACCGAAAAACCCTCGAGGCCTAATTGCCCATTTATTAGGAGCTATACATAAAAGGTTGAATCTGCATGAAAGCTCATCTCTCTTTGTATCATCCTTTTTGAAGTTTTTAACTGTCATTCAACACAGGGAGCTGCTCACCTCGAGTTTTCGGTCGCACATCAGTCGACCTTTGTCAGGAGTAGTGAGTCAATTACTCTGAGCACGTGATCTAGGGACACGTGGCTCAAGTAAAGAATAGAAATATCACCTTCGTAAAGAGGTTATGTTTTCGAGTGCGTGTTTCGCATGTGACTGGCAAAGCGAAGTTTCAATGGATATCAACCATGCAGGCTAGCATCGGTGGAGAATCTCTAGGGTGTATGCTGGTAGGGTAAAACCAGCGGTCCTGGTTTTGAATCAACTGACGTGCTCGATGTTTTGCATCGGGAAAATTAGTTTTATACACAGATTTCACTGAGACAAGGATTAGTACAACTTCGGTTGGGCACGTCCCTCCGACTTAAGGTTTAGGTCCCGCACGAGTGTTGGAGGAGAGCCACACCTGGAATATATGGCCTCCTTCGGTCAATTTGACCATGGTAAAATCCTAATAGATATCAGCCCTACAGCGTCGACTCTGGCCAAACAGTCATATACAGGAATGGCAGTCTCTACCACACAGGGCACATCTGTAAGCTGACTCAGGTCTGTTGCACAGTTCATTTCGCAGGATCCGCTTTTTTGTTATTCCATGATTTTAGCTGCCAGGACATTGCGCATCTCCATCTAAATCTCTCACACCTCGAGCACGTTATAACAAGCCCATTGAAATTGTATAAAAAAGCTAGGTGTTCACCCCAGTGTGATTGGATCAAGTAGATCTGCCTATATACTTATCTTATGATGTTCAGTGTGTGTTATGCCATGAGATATACCATGAGCACGCCCGTATGACGATGATGATGCCATGAGATTAGCTGGTTAACTTGGTTTCCAATGCAGCCCACATTTTAAAAAGACCTCATTCGCGTAATTAATGAATGAATACTTACTTCAAACTTGTAAACTTGATGCGGTGAAATGTGGAAGCACATTACGCTCTTGTCTAATTTAATGTATTCAGGGATAGTTACTGTACATTGCTGTAACACTGATCCATCTATAACTATACAAACGCAAGTTAAGTCCAGCACGTCCAGACTTTAGAATTACCACTGAAACGAACAACGGCACATCATAGGCTTTATGAAAATTATTTATTCATGTATCATAATTTCTGCAGTATGCACAGCCAGGTAATGTTGCTGATGCTGAATGGAATGACATTGTTCTATCTTCAATGGAAAATGTTCTGTTTCCTTCTTGACTGTAGGTCTGTAGTGGGTTCTTATTCTTGCTTGAGGTCTGGCTCTTCACAACGTTAGGCTCCCATTTAACTTCCTATCCGAGGTACGCCCCTAAACTAAGATAATTACTTATTTCCACCTGGGCGAAGAGTAGAAATGAGTACAAGGGCAGCATCGAAGCATGTCAGTGGAGTTAAACCCAGCGCCAAACATCTTACCAATTCGCCGCCGGTGTCACAGTTTCCCGACCGATACAACATTACTTGTGCGAGTATCTATGTTACGGTAGAAGATTTATCTTTCAGTCACTAATACCGCCGTGTTATCTCAATCAAATGGCTCATGAATCAAGAACTTTTGCAGGGCACCGTTAAATTGGTTCCGGCAAAGTCCCTCCACGCCATGTAGATAGTACAAATTGGCCTCATATGATTGTTAAATGAAGATATTTCTGAGACATCGGTTCCATTTAAGTCCCACCACACCATCTCAGGGTCCTATACATAGTAGGAATCGGCCTACTTTGACTGTTCAATGAAGATGTTTCTGAGAAATCGACCCTCATATAGGGGATGATTGAAAAGACAAGGCCACCGGCCCGAGGTTGGTGTATACAGTCTATAGATATCGGTTTGGCTTCATGATACATACAGTTAGGACTGCCCAAGTAGCTAGTGGCTATTGCGAAGATGGTGGTTCGGTGGCCGTGTGGTCAGGGTAGTTGACTCAAAGTCTAGAGGTATTGAGTTCAAATCCCTGAAAAATCCCGGTGTTTTTCTTCTTGACAGCGTATCCATTCGGGTACAATTACACCTCTTCTGGCAGAGAGAACGGGGTGGCATACCCCCAACGGTACTGTAAAACCCCGTTTGTCTGCACTACAGCAATAGAGGAGAAATGCTTACAGTAGTTTAACTTCGCAGCCAGTCACTCACCCACCCATTCACCTATGCACCTATCACATTCTCGTCGTAATGATATGATACCATTTGAATAATTTACGAGCCCTGTTTTTCTGTGCTTTCGGGTGTGACCCTTACGTGTGGTCCCGTGGGACACCCTGCAGCTACCGGCTATTTTGGGGCGCGGACGGGTCCCTGGAAGAAACTGACGCCGTGGCCTACCTATGAACAGGCCGACAATTGCTCCCTCCCATATCCGGGACTCCAACGGGACAAGTTTGTAGCTTCAGAGGTCGGGGCTACATCCCCTTAGGGCACCGGTGCAAATGGAACCATAACACACCGGGCTAATAGTCTCTACCAGACTCCGAATCGCTGTTAAATGTAAGCTGGCCAGAGGAGTATAGTTGGATCGCGTGGATCGGGTGCTGTTCCCTGCCCAGCTATATTCCTCTGGCCGGCTAACTCCTCTATTTGTTCCATTTCTACGATTTAACAGCGATCCAGAGTCTGGTAGAGACTACCGGGCTAACGTCACATTTCCAACCCGGGGCCTGGCCGGGCTGTTTGTGGAAACAAAAGATAAAAATGTGTACGTAAACATGTAGATTTACACAAATATATTCATATTACGTCTTGTGCAGTTTGGTTTCTTTTATATCATACTTTGTGTTCACGAAAGCTGTCGTCCTCTGCCCGGGCCCCCGGTTTAGAAATGTGACGTAGGCCTATGCAGGGAATTTCAGAAATCCACCATGCCCCGGTCATGTCAGTACACGTGGGTGTACATAATATACTGATTTTTCAGAAATACCGTTAGCCTAATGCTCATTTCTAATCCTCTGACTTTGCAACATGCCGACCGTTCATATCGATCCGTTCTACAATTTAGCACAGATAACGGCCAAGGGAAGATTCAAAGTTTTCCCTTGTCTCGTTTAGGATCTAGATAGATGAGTCAGTTTCGAGATGTTCGGTAATTGGGGTATAGATAACATCAAACCCTTCGGACGACAATTTGTTCTGAAACTGTCGTGCGCGGTTTAGCATATCCGTAATTTTTAGGAAAATATTTCAACAGTATCAAAAGGATATTTGAATTTTAGTAGTATTTGAAAACGGTGGGAAGTTGTAATTGAGAACCGTTTATTGCATCTTTTAATATAAAAAGGAGCAATCGCATTAAATTTCAGCATTTCCTTCTGTACTCAAACAACAGGAGGTAATTGACGTATTTGCATCAACATTGTCTTAGTTTTTTCTTAGTTTTGTTTCCTATCCGTCAATCTAGAATTTGTCTTCACCTTCATTATGTATCAAGCTATAAGTACGGTATAAAACCTGCTTTTCATCAAAGACTCCTTAATGTCACTGAAGAAAGACATAGAATGCTATCTGAAACGTCTGACCGTTCCAAAATCGTATCTAATTAGTTGAGTCACTGCTTTTTCGCTTATAGAGTTTCCTGGGTGTCTAATCTTCGTTGACGAATCGGATTGTGGTTACAAAAGACGTTTGTTTCTATAAAATCTATAGATTTGTTGGTCATATCTTTTATTAGAGAAGAGTTGAACAGCTCAGCAATGCGTTAAAAATTGCAGCTGTTTTCATATGGCATCGATAAAAAGTCTATATATAATCAGCTCTATTTGTCAACTTCTCCCTCTTCACAGCAATTCTGCGACACTAATCTACCAGTATACGAAATACTGTGTAAGCACAGTGCTAGTTTACCTTTATCTGAGGGGGTTACCTATATCCGTTGTTTTAAATAAAGGGAATTTAGGGATATTAACCCTATCCAGACTTGGGGGGGGGGGGCAAAAGTGCCCGCGCCAACTTTGACCTTCTATATCTCCCAAACGGCTTGTGCTAGAACAACCAAACTTAGTGAGTTTTCCTAGAATATTGTTGGCAACAATTTGAGAAAAAAATTGGGTAAGTTTATGACTTTTTGTATTGCCATGGCAACGGGTTTCTGAAAGGCAAATTTTACAAAAATCACTAATTTTGGTTAAAACAATGGGATTTTAAGATTTTCTTTCTAAACTAAACTTCTTTTCATATATCTTCAATAGCTAACACATCTTAGTTGAACATTCATAATTAAATATTCATAAATTATGCTAATGAGATGACGTAATTGGTTAAACTCCAAGATGGCCGACAATATCATGATTTAAAGTATAACAAGGTTATTTCCACTCAGATTTCATCACTACGTGGTATTTTCTTACAGAAAACATTCATATGAACGTTTCTAATCCATTGCCATGGGGTTTTAGCGTTATATGTTGAAAAAAAATGTATCTTGAAAAACTTATGGTTGCTAATCCAGGGAAGGCCCAAAAAGTCCAGTCTAGATAGGGTTAAAGTCGACGGACGGTGCAAAATATTTTGAAAATGTTTTAATTTTAAAACACCGTCCCTCGACTTGATAGCCCTAGATATTTCGTTGTTAAAACAGCAGCGGATAAATGGTATCCAACAGATAAAGGTGAACTAGCGTTACATGTACGCACATTGTTAATCTGGCTATGTACAGATATATCTAATGAACAGACTGTATTCCCAGAAATCAAGTTGATGGGATTATTCAGTTCCCAAGTTCCTACCAGAACACTTTATCATCATCTGATGTGACACTAATGTTTACGAGCTCTACGTTGGTTTTTTTTTGTCCTGGCCTTGAACGCCTTTCGTGTTTCATTTGATTTGATACGTAGGTATCTGGATAAGCGGTATAACCGCTCTCCGACGTAATGCACCGGTTTTTGCGTTTGTATCTGTATAATTTCATTTCAACAAAACACATCAGCTTATGTATTTCTATCTATATAGCCGGTATAGCCGTCCTTAGTCAAAACACACCTGTATCTCTATCGGCCTAACCTAGTAAAACAGCCTTTTGCATGTGTAACGAACTTACCCGCTTCTGTATCTATCATATAGCTAGCAAGTGTAATTGTACTCTCCTATGCTAAGTCCTGGCAAAGCTGTCCCTGCCAGGAACTCATTATAATATTAAAATGACATTTAAATGAGCCAGGGTGCGACTGGAGAGGCTATAATTGGGTGTTAATTGGTCTGGTTTCCCCTCCCACTTCTCCTCCTCTATTTTACATTTCTATATGCTCTAATTACACACCCTGCCAGGAGCCTATGAGTTCACAAAGAGCTTCAAACACCGAGTTACTAGTACCAAATCAATGCATAGTTACATGTTTCGATTTTCCTGAAAAAACTTCACTTATCTGTAATGTATTTTCACTCCATGTTTGAAATCACTTGTCTGAAAAAGCAACACAACAACAATTGTAAAACTGGTCTTATTCTTTTCAAGTAGTGCCAATTTGATAACCCATCCAAACATTAACTTTTTTTAACAAATTCATTCAATTTAACCTAGATCCCGTTAATAGCCTCCGAACAGGCCTTTCTAAGGATGATTTGGCAAAAAGAAGAATGATTGGTCAGGAAAGTCAGGTCGCTGGGAGATATTTTCCCCCGCCTGAGGCCAAGACAAGTATTACGGTGATTGGTGTTAATTGCTTTGTTATTGTTGCCATACATTACACCGTCAACAAATTTCTAGTTATAAGGATTGCTCATTCACTTAACTCATTTACTTTTGTGGCCAAACTCTCATGGCAAAAATTATTGTCTCTACAGCTAGCCGGCGTAGTTAGTCTGGGCAAGGAGGTGATTTTTTTTAACCTCCTTGGTCTGGGAAAAACTTTTTGTGGTGATATGGATATTTTGCCGCAGACCGACTGAGTAGACCCTAAGAATTTCCACGGTGGCATGTTGGCCCTGGAGCCGAGGAGCTTGCGAGTTTGGCCTCTGGATCCAACTTCCAAGCCGATTTCACTGATTTCTGACGTAACTTTAGGTCTATTTTTGCCCCTAATCCACTAGAATCTGGTTCGAAAACACTGGTAGTTTGCAATATTGAACACAACTCATGCCATGCATAAATAACAAAGAACAACAGACTCTGCCTTGAGCCTTGTTGTGACAAGTTTCCCACAAACGGTATTGAAAAGCCTTTTTAGTCTCATTTTAGTTTAGCGCATGTTATCTGATCAGCTGGGTAACATATACTGTCATACAGAAGGTTTGTTCAAGATCCTTTGTCACGAGGACAGGTATATATGCATGGTGACATAGTTGGTTTTAACCTCCTTGTTTGGTAGAAACACCTTATAAGTTTGTGTATCTAAACATGTGGAAGTCGCATAATGTGTTCGGAAACTGAGATCCCGTTTTTGAAGACAGCCATGCCTTAGGTACACGTAAATAACCCACCATACTTCTCAAAAAGAATACGTGTCCTTCCCGTACGCCCAAGTTAGCTGGAATACTGTATACTAATAGTATACACGGTAAACCGTCATATGGCGTAACCAGGAGGTTATTTCAGCTAACTTGGGCGTACGGGAAGGACCCGTATTCTTTTTGAGAAGTATGATGGTCTATAGCTATGAAATGCAAACAAAAACAAATGCCGCATACCGCATGTAAAACAATCTAGACCGTACATGTGTCTGGAGATTGTATTTTCTGTGCAACCTATCGTAACCTATACTCGATGCATCTTCTATCCAGACTCTGACTTACCTCAAAACCTGCATGTTTTGGGTTGTAGTGGTAAAGATTCATTATTCTGAACGATTGTGTCTGTCTATTTTAGCAAATGTGTATTGCATGAGAAATTGTGGATGTTTTGTGACAGGTCATTGCAGGACCTGTGCTGAACTATATCATAATCAATTGACGGCTCTAAGCAAGTTTTCCATGGCATGCCCTGAATATTCTTTCTTGTAGAATTTCCACTCTGAAACGTTTCCTTCCCACAAAGTTTACTCTAGCAATGAGTTAATTCTTTACAAAATCTTACTGACTGTGGCCCGACTACATGTCAATCAGGACTTGAATGAATGCCATGGGCTCCCTGCATGTTATTGTCTGTCCTCTATGCATAATTAAAGATAATTGTAGGTAATCAGTTTCGTGAGGAGCTGTTAAAATAACAAATCCATTGAAAAATAAACAGCTGTCAGATTGATTGATTAGCAAGGTGACCAAAATCTGCACAATTGGGAGTTTTAAACTTTAAATCCCTAGCCAAGTTCGTAGCTACGGCTTACAAAGTTACGATTAAGTGTAAACAATGCTCAAGTACTTAGTGTGCTTGAATCCCTTGTTGGAAAATTGATTTCATCTTACAATGCGGAGGTATAGGCTGATAAAGTTATGGTCACCCCTCAAAAAATCATAAGAATTAATAATTTTTTGTATTTATAAAATTCTAAGGTATGTTCTTATTTCCCGGTAACCGATTCCAATAGTATATGACTGTAGCAACATCCTGTAAAAATATCACAGCTCCAGGCCCACGGCATGAAGTTGGCTGGGCCAATTATTATAAAATGACATAGATTTTATATTTGTAAATTATGGAAATACTATGTGTCTATTTCCAATATCTTGTACATAGTTGGAAGAAGTAGTACCTAGGCAAAGTTCTTACCAAATTTCAAACTTTTTCGACATACGGAACTGCAGATAAAGCGATTTGTATCTATCCCACCGTTCACTCTGTTTCTGGGCCTGCTAAAGGCCTTGCCAGGACTTAGCAAACCAGAGTACTTAGTTCTTGACGTATAGGTAACACGCCACCCTCTGTATATATATAATCTAATGCCATTTGAATTCGGCGTAACACATTCAGACTTTGTATCTGTATCTGCATCTGCATGGCATGTATAACCGCCCTTTAGATAGCGTAACACGCCAACTTTTGACAGGCACGAGGTGCGAAAACAGCTGGTTATATAACACTTAACAACCTGACACACGTAACCTTTGCACATCTATCTGCAAACATCGATTAAATCACCTACATTACTTGATTGTAATGATTTCCACTCTACAATAGATCAAGAGAAAAAAAACAACAACAACGATCTAGATTATGGGTTGAAAACTCTGGTACGTGAAGTTATGACAATGCCTTGTTCTTTACTGAGCTAGTATCGGGATTTCATCCCTCATTTGATTAAGTTCCCCAAGGGTCAATATCATATCGGCAAGAGACACTTAGTACTACTATTGCTTTTTTTTTGGCCTTGTCGATAACCCTCGGTACTTTCTGTGACATTATAGACTAATAACGGTCAAGCAATTATGAAAGGTAATAAAGATAGAAACATTACTCGCATAATTTCCTCAGGGGGGGTGCAATCTATACATTTTATTTACAACTTTGACCTAATTTGATTTTGCAACTGTCCTTCGTGGAAATGTGGTGATTTGACACATGAGGCCGTAACGGTTATTAATGACTTGCTTTCCGAAGAACAGGGATGTTACGAGTCATTGTCAATAGTTACATTATATTGCAATCACCGTTTAAGTATGATAGATTGAAGCAAATAAGTCCTTGGTTTATCTTTTCATAAAAGAGGAGCAATTGCAGTAAATTGTAGGTTCACCTCTATCCGCAGGGTGACCAATATTCCGCTGTTTTAAAACAGGATAGCATTAAGGGACATTAGGTCGACGGTCGGTATAATATTTTCAAAATAGTGCAATTGAAAAAACACCGTCAGTGTCAACGACGTCGTTATCCTGGATATAATGGATACATGTTCACGAGCTGACAAAGATAGACTTAGCGTTACATGTACACGTATCTGTAGGTTGGTAATTAAAAGCACAGATACATTTTTATTCAGTGAACAGGACATAGTTCTGGAAATCGACCTTGTAAATCCACAGGGAAGAAGCTGATGCGATTGTTCAGTTCCCAAGTGCCTACCGGGACACTTTATCATCATCTGATGTGACATTATTGTTTACGAGTTCGAGCTCTATATTGATTTTTAGGTCTTGGCCTTGAACGCCTTTCGCATTTCATTTGTTACGTGGGTATCTAGATAAGCGGTACAACCGCTCTTTGACCTAACACACATTTTTATGTCGGTATCTGACATGTGTATAAATGGCTTTCAACATAGCACATCACCTTTTGTATCTATGTAATGGTATACCCTCCCCTTTGAAAACATACAGACTCTGTATCAGTATTTGAATAGCTTGTATAACCACCCTTGAGATGGCGTAACACACCGACTTTTGACAGACACGCGGCGCGACAGCAGCTGGTTATATAACACTTAACAACCAGTCACACCTAACATTTGCACATCTAACTGCAAACATAAATTGAAACTATTTAACTACGATGCCCCTACAGTTCTTGGCTGCAACGATTTTCACTCTACGATATATCGAGGGAAAAAAACAACAACGTCTTTTTATACCTTAATTATAGGTTGAAAACTATGGTACAAGTTATGAAAATCCCCTGTTCGTTCCTAAGCTAGTATTAAGTTTATCAAATTCCTTATTTGATAAAGGCCCCCTAGGGTCAATATCATTGGCAAGAAAATCCATTGCGTTATTGTGTTGTCGATAACCCTCTGTACTTTCTGTGACATTAAAAACCTATAGATACGTAGACTGATAACGGCCAAGCTATATATAAAAGACAATAAAATAGAAATATTACTCCCATATATTCCTTTGGGGAAGGCTTTACATGTTTTTTTACAACTTTGACATACTTCAAGTAGCTTGCAACTATCCTCTGAGGCAGAGTTGTCAGCGATTTGACAACTGGAGGTCCGTTATTACATATAAATGACGTGTTTTCAGATAAAGAGAGATGTTACGAGTCATTGACAATCGTTACACCATCTGGTAACCAGCCAATATTACGATTGATTGAACCATAGCACGGACACCCAGATATTGGTCTAATAGTCCTTTATTGGCGATTGGGTATCTGGTAATAATAATTGAAGACCTCTGTGCAGTTGTGCAGAGGGGCCCTGATTTTGCTGATATTTGATATTAGCCATAATGTCCACTGAGGTAATATAATAGCGTTTATGACACCAACGCATCAAAGACATCAAAATCATACCCAATTGCTTGGGTAATTGCTATTTGGCAATTGTATATATTTTGTACGGTGAAAGGGCTGTTGTTCAATCCCATAACCCGAATTAATATCTGCACATCAGAAAAGTAACCAAAGATCTGAAAATCAAGCACAGCTCCTAATCTCCTACTGCAAGCTCAATAGCGCCTTTTCATTACAAAACGGCCTAAAAATTGCACACCTGAATTGTAGGGTTGCTTACAGTAATATGACTCATCATTATACCTGAATTATGACTAAATATGACTAATTTCATAACAGTTTATTGCATCAGAAACTGCCGACAATGGCCTTAGCTCTGCACAACAAACCTCTTTCCTTTTATCATTTTTAATCACATATATTATTGACCTCATTCTTTTGTGGGCTTTGCAGCGTAATAACCGATTTTGTGAATTCAAAAGGAACGGTAGTAATCATTTATGGTGATCATATGGTTATTTTGTTTGTCGCCATATTATTCCAACGTTTTGCTTCTGAAATTTTGCTCTGCAACAATCACAGTTACTGTGAGATGTTAAATTGCGAAGTCGAATCACTCTGAATAAAAAGATACATTTGCTCAACTTGGCTACGGCATACTTTGCGATCAGTGAGATATTGTGGCATACGGTTTGGTGTTTGGTCTAGCGCCTAAAAGTCCCGGGTTGCAGTCTTGTCATATCTCCGATCTTGTAACATCGGAAAGGCACTTTTGACGACTTTCGCCACTTCACTCAGGTAAAAACTCAGTGTAGTTTTGGAGTTGAACGTCCCTCGGATAGGACGTTAAATTGAGGTCCCTTTGTTTAAAAGAGCCACACCTCGAGCACGCGTTAAAGAACCCACCACATCGTCATAAAAAAAGAGTAGGAGCATCCCCCGGTGTGCGATGTAACAAACTATTCTGTCTTGAGTTAATGGTGCATTACAAATCACCCGGATGGAGGCCTGGCGAACACCCGTCTCGTATCAGCCATACGGTGATTTACATCATTTACCTGGAAGAAAAATGACATAACAGTAACTGATGGAGGTACGATCCAAACCAAATATACAATTATAGAAATAACTGGTCAAAATCATGTTTAAGATTCATTCCTAGACAGAGACTCACTCTTCTTCTCAAACTTCGAAGCGTTTCTGAGATTTCCCATAGATTTCAAATATACATCTGACGGAATCGAACGGCACACATGCACATGTCGAATTTACCTGAAACCGTTTTATGGGTACCGTTTCATGGCCAAAAAAATAAATTCCCACTTCCTCAAATTGAATAAAGCTTTCTTTGCTAAGGCAACACTGACTTCATTTTATGGATGAGGTCCTCTGGAGACCCCAAAGCTTATGCGCGCGGGCGGAAAAATCAGAAAAATCTACCTCCCATAAAATCGCTGCTTAAACACATGACTAAACATCGAGTCCATTCTTTCCCAGGCTTAGTTTGCCTTATGTTCAACTCCAGTAAGACTGTAAGAAACAATCCGTGCTAGTTCAATCGTGTTTGTATAGCTATTTTTTGTTTAAAGAAGGAACAAGGGCGCTCCAGCCCGATGCTCTGACCATGTATATTATACGTATCTTCGTCCCGTGGTGGAGTATATCCTCTAGAAAACATGAAACTCTGATACTATTGTGCAACATGTGGCCACAGTTTTTTTTTAGAACGGGAAAAATGCGCGCGTGGTGTTATCTATATTAATCTAGTCTTATCTAAATACCTGCATGAGTTTATAATACCATTCTAAAGGTGAGCTTAAATCCTTTTTGTCTCCAATTCATCTAGGATTATCTTCACATTTTCAACATGTCAAGTTTAAAACATTCCAAGGTCAAGAATAATCTCTAATCTTTAAAAAAAGTTGCAAATTGTAACCTCTCAGTATAACTGCAAGGAAAAAGTTGGCCATATGATTCGCAACGCCGTCGCAATTTGTGGTCGCAAATATATGCGAACCAGTGAGATAATCGCTTGAAATTTCCATCGTGGCTTACGTGACTGACGTTCTACGCCTGTCTTAAGTTGGCGTAAATCAAAGCGTCCAAGATGAGGTCACGTGTAGCAAATAGTCCGCTAACGATCATCGACCAATTAAGGTGATTTTCTACCAGATAGTTTTTCTTTTATTTTGCAGATCGCCTCTTATTACCTAGACAGGGCAGCATTCTTTGGAATAACCACTGACTCAATCAACCATATCTGTCACATAGGCCACCGCAAGGAACTTTTATGCATGACACAATCTGCGACGACAAAAAAAAGATGGGCAAAAACATGGCTCGATTTTCAATATATAGTAGAGTAGATTCATCCCTCAAGCTACCGACATCTTGCACACTGCAGTCATCCCTCAGAAAGACATCTTGAGCCGCATAGTTCAAGCTTGGCTCGGTTTTCAAATTAGACAAGATAAACGTTGTAACAATATTTAAAGCGACAAAACATGGCATCACTAAAGAATTCCTCTATATACGTATTCAAGAGGTGCAAAAAGTGACACTAGTGTGGAAGATCGACATCATGTTCAAAGTTGACAACTACACTCATGGCTACCACATTGGTACCATTTTTACTATCGAAATAGAACTGTTTCACTTGTACTACTACAGTCATGGTTACCTCACTAGCGTTACTTCCAGAAGTACAGTATTAAGCTTCAACAAAATATGTATATCCATGATGGTACCTTCTTGTCAGAACCCCTGAAGGGAAAAATTGTTATCTATTTCCAAAATCAGGAGATCCATATCCATACGCCATCCATAAAATCTATTACTTTTTGTGACCTATAGCTAATCCATGGTTAGCAAAGGAAGAGATTTAGATTATTTGGACAGCGGTTACCACTTTAGAACTTTATTCATAAAGTGCCCTGCAGCCGGAGGATTATCTATAGCTTATATCTGTACAATCACTGTCAGTACATGAAAGGCTTCGTGTATTATGCACGTATTAAAATTTAATACGCATAAAATATTGCGTAGGATAGTTACCAGGTGACTAATTTACATCGTGGACTACGTGACTAAAACGCCAGGTTTTCTTTCAGATGATATTAAACAAAGCAGCAAAAAATAGTTCGAACGAAGCATATAGCCAGGTAGAAAAGATCACCCTACTTAACGTGATCAAATAGTTCATTGAATCTCTTCCACCGTCTTGTACTTTTTCACGTTGACAACATGTACGTTCGAATCATAGATCAAGTAATATTGTTCAAAATTTAGTCTTCAGCTTGCATTCTTTAATGGTTTGGGCCTGGTTGATTAGACTATATAAGTACCATCCACTTTCATCCGTTTCCCAAACCCAGAGGAGTTCTTATCATGCTTTAAATAGTACAAACCAGCTGTTAAATGAGAAAATATCTGCCTTATATTACAAAATAAAACTAATGTTGTAGAATGCCGAAGTCAATTCCAAGTCAACCAATAAGATGTGAAAGGACAAATATAGACAACCTACATGTATCATTCGGTGTATAATGTTCTGTGTGTTCCTTCCTGACCACTTTGCTTTTGTAATGAAGGCAATTTTTTTCCGAACTTTCTTCAACCGCTCGCATCTAGGGGTGAGTACCAGTACAGAAAACTCAGGTCCAGGTCCGGTTCAGGTAAAAACAATCAGGTCCAGGTCCGGACATGAACCTGGACCTGATTCAGTATGACTTATACCAATGGTCCATTTCACTACAAAGAAATCTGTTTGGTGGGGTATAAGACTTCCACTGGCGTTTTAATATCGTACGACGCTAACTGCACCTGTACAATTGGCTGTAAAACTTGGTAGAAATTACTATAAACTCTACTCTACTTCATTCTTGTTATTTTATTCCACCTACAAGCGCCAAAACTTGTGAATGCCTGAAAAAAACAATCTGTTAATTTTCTAATCGGTCCAACATCCGGTCCAGCTATTTTTTTCAGGTCCGGTTTTTCCGGACCGGTCCAAGAAGAAAAACCGGTTTTGTACCGGTACGCCGTACCGATACCTAGCCCTACTCGCATCAGTTTTTATGCTTGGCGATATTTAAAGTGGTCCAGGATTTAGTCAGAAATTGCTTCGCAGCAATAGTATAATGTATAGCTTATATCGGTACAATCACTGCCAGTACATAAAAGGCTTGACGTATGATGCACGCATTAAAATTTGATATGTATATGATATTACGTAGAGTAGTTTCTAGGTAACTAATTGGCAGTATTCACATGGTGGACTACGTGACTAAAAAACCAGATATTCTTTTAATTAATATCAAACAAAGCGGCAAAAATCGAGTCGAGGTCGAGTGAAACAAATATCTAGGCAACAAAGGTTTTCCTACTTAGCGTGGTCACGTAGTTAGATAAATCTCTGCCACACTCTTGTGCTTTTTCCTTTTGCTTATGTCCTAATCATACGTCAAATATCATTGCTCAAAAGTTTTTAGCTTTTATTCATTAATGATTTAGCAGTCAGAAAGACAAATAGTACATTCGCCAAATATTGACGAGCTTAGGCTTGACTATATGCATACTTTCTACGCGCGCATCAAGTTTTATCCGTATTCCAAAACAAGAGGAGCTTTTAATTTAGCTGCGAAATAAGCGAATGATTGCCTTACATTCCAAATTTAAAAAAAAAGACACAAACTAATGTTGTAGAATGCCGAATCCAATTCCAAGCTAACCAAACACACAAACACACACACACACACACACACACACACACACACACACACACACACACACACACACACACACACACACACACACACACACACACACACACACAAACACGACAAACAGGCACACACACACCGGAACGGTCTCGCCCACACACTCACTCATACTCAGTTTCAATCACACTCACTCACTCACTTGCTGTAAAGAAACAATTTTCGATGCTTGTGTATGTCCCTTGTTTGTTGAAACCTCTGTATTTGTGTGTCTATGCGTTTATGTAACTAACATTTAAATGTCTATCACATTTAGATCCTTCCTGACAACTCTTTATGCGATTGGGCGATCTTCGCTAACTACCTATTTGTTTCGTTCGACCTACTTTTCCTCCTTTGCGTAATATCATCTGAAATAATAATTGTCGTAAATAAATTAGTCACGTAGTCCACGGTGTACATGATTAGTCACCTGGTAACTATCCTAACGTAATACACGTACCAAATTGTATAAAGCCTTCGGACTGAAACCGAATCAGCAGGAATCAGGGAGAACCAGCCGGCATTTACGAATTTTCAATCGTCGTGCCACATTCGGGCGGGAATTTCAAATTGACCTAATACCTCTTCACACGAGAGGCGAGAAAAGCCGGAATGTCGTCTGAATGATTATTCTTGAATGTTTACTTCTCAGTATTCGTAGTGCATTCTAGAAATTCTCACTGCAATCTATACATTTATGTCCATTATTGTGGCCGTTCGGTTCTCCATTGAATGAGGTCAGAATGTTTCTAATAATGTTGTAATAACTTGGGATAAGAACAGTTAGAATACTCTTTGATACCGTTCGATATTTCTCCACTTCAAATGAAAAATTATGAGTATGACAAAACATTTGGGACGGCCAAAAGAGTAGGCATAGATATATGGAATGCAGTGAGAATTTCTAGAATACACTACGAATTCTCAAGAATATACAATGAATTTCATTTAGACAGCATTCCGGATCATTCCGATTGTCCTGTGAAGGGGTCTTAAATGTGTGCATGATGTGGCGTCGTGTGTTGTGTCACTGGTAGAGCGATCGACTCGGAGACTAGAGGTCCCGAGTTCAATCCCCGCCGTGCCCCGGCGTTGTGCCCTTGGGAAATGCACTTTTAATTACAAGACCTTCTTCACTTCACCTAAGTGTAAACATGGGTACCTGACTTCGGTCTGGGAGGTAAAAGCAAAGACTACCTTTACCTTCTGTCCGTACTTAATATAAGTTACTCACTTGAGTGCAGTGCCATTGCAGTGCATTGTCCTCGTTTGCCCGAAGGCAAGTAAAAAGAAACTTTCTATGCAAAACCTCTCCACTCTGCCATACGTGCTGAATACACCATCCCCCATGTCGAGTTGCTGACGTCGAACATCTAACTTTAGCTTCCAAGGACGTAAGGCAAGAAGAAAGCCAGCAAGAACGAGGTCGACTGAAACAAATAGTCTAGTGACGCAGGTAGTTTCACAAGTGTTCCATAAAACATAAGAGTCTCATGAGTCTAGCAGAGTTCGCTGAACTGCCTTTCACCCAGGATTGCCCGGTTAGAAAAAAAATTTACCTCCGTGACAATTGGTGTTTCTTTTGGTGTCTGCCTGTTTGTTTGCCTTTATGTATGTCTGTGTGTGTGTGTGTGTTTAGAAATTTATGGTCGGAAATATCATTCAAGAGGCGCTAGATAAATTGTGTTGTTATTTGGCATGTTGTCATCGCAGAAAGATTAGAAGACCAAGGTCTATATTACCCCTATCCTGGAGGTTTTTCTTTGCATTGCAGCTATACTCCAGGTTTGTATCTTTTGTTTTCTTGACATCATTTTGTTTTGATTTTCGGGTGGAAAGTTTGTTGCTTTTTTTTTGGGGGGGGGGGGATAGGAAGATGTCGTGTAGGTTTGGGCCCCTATGCCACTATGTAAACATGTGTTACAACCTGATTAAAATCAAAATCGGTATCCTTTACGTTGGTATGAAACATATTTACATTAACCCTATTCAGACCGGGCTTTTTTGGTCATCCCTGGACCGGGGGGGGGGGCTTTTGAGGCCCTCCAATTTGAAGTCCTATAACTCTAAAACGACGTGCCGTAGAGCCACCAAATTTTTAGGACATGATATCGACATAATGTCTGACAAGTATTTGACGTTTGACGTTACGTTGACGTAAGATGACGTAATTATGACGTCATCAATTTGATTATATTGGCCGGACCCATGAAAAAAGGGTATTCTCAGAAAACTTCAAGTTATTCTACAAAAATGTAAGAACAAGTGCAGATAACGGAATAATAATGTTTATTACGACTTGCGTTGCCAATAGCAACATCAATGACGTCAAAATGACGTCATAAAATGACGCCATGCACATCTAAGATACCAGTTGGGCTCCGCCATATTATATCCACCACCTTGAATTTTGAAAAATACTTTTTTTGCAACAAATAATCACAAAGGGCAATGGAAATAGACTCTATCCATTCATTTAGATGGTTTTTGATGAAAAAATACCAGGTAGTTGCAAATTTTCAGGGATAATTAGCTTGTTATTCTTGATCTGGCCATACGGTCCGCCATCTTGGATTTTGGGCTGATGACGTCATCAAATTAGCATAATTTATGCATATATAATTATGAAAGATATGCTAAATAATATAAGATTTTATTTATGTAACAAAATAGCAGTTATATAGCAAATAAATGTGAAAAATACATTGTTAGAATAAAAAATAGTGATTTTTGGCAAAACAGCCTGTCAACAAAAGGTTACCATGGCAACACGAAAAAATGGAAAATTTGTCAAACTTCGTGAAATTGTTGCCAACAATATTTTAAGAAAACTCACCAAATTTGGTGGCTCTAGCGTAAGCCGTTCTGGCGTTATAGGACATCGAAGTTGGCGCGGGCCTCAAAAGCCCCCCCCCCCCGGTCTGAATAGGGTTTAATACCATCTTTGACCATTGGAGTATGAGTCTTGCGCATTAAAATCGTCTCTCAAATTCCATTCCTAGCCAGAATATTGATACCTTTATACCAGGAAATATCAACGAGGTGATAAAGGTGATATTTCCCCCATGACCTCCTTGAAAATATCAAGGGACAATAATCTAGTTATATGTTATTGGAATTTTAAAAAAATACAAAATTTTCGTTTAATCTTTTTTGCAAATTCAACGGAACCTAACGAAATAAATTGGCCGCCAAATATACCATAAACAACATATTGTTTTCTAGCTGC
Organism: Branchiostoma floridae; assembly: GCF_000003815.2. Lineage (NCBI taxonomy): Eukaryota > Metazoa > Chordata > Leptocardii > Amphioxiformes > Branchiostomatidae > Branchiostoma > Branchiostoma floridae. The sequence goes on from NC_049983.1 coordinate 2,410,169, forward strand.
TCGACGCAGAAATTATTAGGCGTCGCGCCAAGTATGGGTTCAGTTGGGGTGTGCACACACCGTATAGGCTGGGCGAGTAGGAGGGTGTGCATGTCTTCTTTTGTGCAGCGAAGGGAGCTATTTTAATTCGACGTTAATTGCAACCGGCCATCTCAAAATCCTTCTAAGCCATTCTAGATCTATGATTCTTTTACGTGCATGTTTTGTGTTGTTATAACATGTAAAATTCAACACTTATACAATCGTTCATTGATATACTAATCAGTTAATTCATTCATTTATTCTACGTTAATTGTTGTCGGTGAATTCTTCGTGAAGTATAATTGACCGCTTTAAATGCTACATAGCACGTTGTTTATCATCTTTTATAAGCCTTTATTATCAAATACTATTCATAAAGTATTCTTACCGCAAAATCAAAACGCCAAATTTAAACAAATTGCACATCTAAGCAATCTGAAGAACTTCCAAAACATGTTAAACGTGTTAAATTTCCAAAACATTTCCCAAAAAATAATTTGATATATCGAGGCCAGTTCTCTTGTATTCAACGTTTCAAGTGTTTGCCTGTTCTGATGAATTTCGTTGTAAGTGTTGCCATGATTTCCCCATGCAGACCCTCAGGAAGGCATTGTTCTCATATATTGTACAGGGAACCCCCAAGTGAACCAGAAAAACCCTTTATCCCAACCGCGCCATGTATTGATTTCCACGCGGATGTATTATTCAAGAAGAGGAGATTTATCGAAGTGTCAGAATCGCTGGTCGTGACAAGACGACTGGGGAGATGAACGCAACGGGACTGCACGGGAACAACAACGGAACGATGATGGTGGAGCCGGCGGCGGTGCTGGTCTTACAGCAGCCGTGGGAGAAGTGGTTCGCCGGTGCGATGTACGGACTTCTCGCGCTGGCTGGGATCGTTGGAAACGTCATGGTCATCCTCGCTATCCTCATGGACCGCCGCCTCCGGACCACCAACAACCTGTTCATCTTCAACCTGTGCGTGAGCGATCTACTGGTGGCGGCTTGCTACGACCCTATGTCGGCGGTGTCGGTGATCAGAGCGAACTGGGCCTTCGATAGCGCCTTGTGTAGCATAGCCGCTGCTATCAACGTGGTCAGCCTTATGGAGTCTACTATGGCGGCGGGGTTGATCGCTCTGAACTGCAACTGCCGTATCACACAACCGCCCGGGGTGTACAGGGAAAAGTACCGGTTTACCCGCTGTCTCGCTATGGTCGCAGCATCGTGGCTTCTCGCCGTAGCCATCGCCGTACCGCCGTTGGTGGGGTTCGGACAGTTGGGGTATGATCGGTATTTGGGCGCGTGCGACTACAACTTTCACTCCCCGTTGACGTTCTACTACTACCTGACGTTTCCGGCGTTAGCGGTCATGGCCACGAACGTTGTGGTGACGGTGTGTTATGTCAATATCTTCCTCAGTATCAAGAGGAGTGCGGACAAGACAAGAGGAGACGAAGCCTTACAGGTAAGGACACATACATTCTTACTCTTAAGATTCTGGCATTAGCAAAGTTCAGTTGCTAGTATTATTCAGTCAGGGTAGCTCTTCTAAATGTTTGTTTTTTTCCCATTTGCTTTTGGACAGACTAGGACAATGTGGCACTGCACTCAAGTTAGTAACCTATATCAACAGTGCCACATGTACAGTACAAACAGAAGGTGAATGTAGAGTATTTTTTCTTTTCATGTACCCATTTTTACATCTGAGTGAAGTAAGGAAAGCCGTGTAAAGTGCTTTTTTCAGAAGGGTAAACATGGGGGGCACGGCGGGTATCGAACTCGGGACGTCTAGTATAGATTCCAAACCGAACGCTCTACCAATACGCCACACACGACGCCTCTTGGTTACAATAAAAACGGTGCCAGTGGAGGCGACACCTAGGCCATGAATTTGTGCCTGTGGACAGCCGGATACTGCTTGGTTACGTCTTGGCGTTTTCACAATTAAATTTTTCCTGTCTTCATTTTTTGGCAACATTCAAACAACATTATGAATAAAAAAAAATAGGGGATGTGCAAGCTAGCAATGACAGGTGACTCGTCCGCTGAGCTCTCACCAACCCACTCCTGCCAACTTGACACATCCAAATAAAAAGGCATACGAAAGACGGTCCTCACGTTGTGAATCATTTTTTGACAATACCTATTCGACTCACGTCGAGATGGTCCCGTACATCAAGGAGTACCTCCGCTCATGACTTAAGGTCGAATTTGTACGTCTGAAAGAAACAACGTTTATGTCTCTGTGGTGCTCATTATCAGTGCAGTGGGCGAGGGTCGACGGGGGAAAACTACGCCTGCGCTTTTAATTCCCTGCTTCCCTGTAGTCGTATCAGTCTACTGATATCAACTGTCTGTCTTGTACCGTCCAATTCCCAGCTGCCTTGAGAAGTATTTATGTTTCACGACTCACAGTCACAAAGCGAAATTTTAACAACTCAAGATTGAAATATTAATGCTTTGTTTCGTGTGTTGTCCGGTAGTTAGCAACCCTGCCTCATAAACTAGAGACAGTGAATTTTATTCCGGCTCTGTTGCTTGCCCGTATTGCACGCTTCAGGAAATGTTTATAGTCTCTGGTATCTGACTGGTCTGTGGCACCTTGACGGCGTTGCTACGATTCAAAATTGAATTTTTCAACCCTTGACTTTATAATGAAAATATCGCGCCAGACATGTGCGTATGGCTGGAAAAAAACACTATAACACACAAAGCATAAACATATGATTTGTTTTCCTTTTTATCGATGTAATTCGTTGAGCGAGCTGTTGAGGTTCAGTGAGAGCCTCTACCACTTTTCATTGTACTTGTTGAAAAGAACTAGGTTAATTTCTCTCTGTACAAAGAACCTGTAAAAATGCTGTACAATAGCAACTGTCTTCTCTGTCACAACCGGTGAAATGATAGCTACTCAGTGAGCTAAACTGGATATCCAAAAATCAGTTACTCAAGCAACTGGATATTATTTTGGAAACGGTCAGATAACCATCCGGTGCCTTCTTAAAAATGGAGAAATCTTGTTGGAGAGTTTTTATATCCTAGCTGTGGATTAATATGCAAAAAAGATCTTGTTGGGTACTGCTTTTTGGCGTAACTTATTACCTGAATGTCTAACCTTCATCGATAGATCGATATCAATCTTACATTTCACTTTCACTTTTCCAGGTCACCATACACAGGACCAAGCACATGTTCGTCATCTTCTGTGTCTTCGTCATGACCACTCTCCCCGAGATCGTCATGATCATACTGGACGTACAAGTCAGACCCATGCCTCCTGAACTCAACCTCTTTGCTCACATACTACTACTCAGCAACAGTTCCATTAACCCCATCATATATACAATACGTCAGAGGGAGTTTCGTGTAGCCTACAGAGCCATATTGACCTGTACGTCCGTTCGGAAGGTATCTTCGAAAGAACAGAGTTGTGGCTCGGCTTTAGAATTAAAGTCGGTCAAAAACTGCATGAGGGAAGCGGAGAAATCGTGCCTCTCCACGACGTCAAAGTCGGACAACGAGAATTTGACGACTCCGGTGGACGAAACCATCCTAACTCCGGTGGACGAAACCATCACAACTACGGTGGACGAAACCATTACAACTTCTGTGGACGAAACAATTATAACTCCGGTGGACGACACCATTACAACTCCCGTAGACGAAACCATCACAATTCCAGTAGACGAAACCATCACAACTCCGGTGGACGAAACCATCACAACCCCGGTAGACGAAACCATCACAATTCCAGTAGACGAAACCATCACAATTCCAGTGGACGAAACCATCACAACTCCGGTGGACGAAACCAACACAACACCGGTTGACGTAGCCAACACAACTTCGGTGTGACTGTTACCTACAAACATTTAACATATGGATCTGTGACTCTCGAAGTAGGTAAGAAATATAACTATATTGAACAAGAATAGCATTATGCTAAAATAAGTTTATTACAAATTGTTTCCCGTTGGTTACTTTTGAATAACATGAAAATGGCAAACAAAAACTATAGTACAGTACCTATAGACTAAAAGATTGTCCTACATTCTAAGTTTTTTTAATCTTTTCTAAGACAGTAGAAGAACGAACGGTCCCAGTTTGGTTTTTGTTATTTCAAGACGAAAAGAGTGTTATTTTTTTTGTCTGTATAGGCGGATGTATTAGCTCTTTTAATAGCTGCGTGATTATAGTGGGGACAATTTTAAATATCAAGAGCCGGAATTACTACGCCGCATTTTCTAAAAAGAGACAGCGATGCTTTTATTTAACTAACACTTGAAAAAACACATAAGGGCCTTCGTAACACTAATAGCATTTCAAGACGCAATTATTTCTAATTGGCCATTAACGATGCCCGCATAACTGCTATCTTGCACAAGTACACATCAATTTGAAAGTTTTGTTTGCTTTCTGTGAAGAATTTGGTTGTCTGATTTTATAAGGACCAGCAAAAAAAATGCTATGTATCCTATTACAATGCCTGAAAAAAAGGGTCGGTAGGTGGGGGACTAAATATTATTTTATACTTTTTCGAAGTTGACCTTCGTTTCCCCAACATCTACCCACATACCAAATATCATAAATATTCATTCACAGATTCTCAAAATATTCTGTCCACATACAAAACGGCTCCCGAAACATAACCCCTTTGGCAAATGTAATCAATAATGCACAAATCTAATTTGCCACGGATTGACAAAAATGATGATTGACTTAAGAACTTGGCGCCGGTAAATTTGAACCCATTTCAACCAGGCAGACATTTTACCTCAAGGGAACTGTGGATAATGGACCCTGCGCGTTAGGAGCCTAGCAATAGTTGCACTCTCTAATTGCAACGACGTGTCTATGGGGTGCAGCTATCCTGATTGTCGGGTCAACGAACACTCAAAGCAGAGGTTAAAGGGAGAGACCATTGCACTTCATTTTGTACATCTCTGCCACGGGTACCTGCATACCAAATATCACGGAAATTCACCATTCATTTGTTCCGTTATGCTCCTTTGAAGATTTTGACAAAATGCTCCTGCAGTTCCAGAGTTTTTGGGACCTTATTTGAGAACACATGCTTTACTGAGAAACGCATAAAAATGATGTCAATTGTAAACACTACGCATATTTTCCTGAACCGAAACTCTATGGTATGGGTAGGAATAACACGTTTTAGGTAGAAAAAAACAACAACAGCTACCTACTTGTCACGCGCAAGTTTATGCAGGTATAGTTTCGGTACATTAATGTTTTGGATCTTTACCTAAATTATTTTGCCCAAGCATACACCCCATACGTTGAAGGGATCGACTGTCAGAAAAGGGATACTGAACGAAAGCAGTTAATGATCTTTCCCTTTCTCTCTGCTGGAAGTGTAGTCACCTTACATACATGTACTGTGGGTAATGGAACTTGTGCATTAGGAAAAGGAGCTGAGGTTGTAATTTCATGAAACGGCAAAAAAGCGCACGTCAATCTCTGATTGCAATACGGTACTTATACGAACTTGATATACGCACAAGTATGACAGGACCCTTACGCTTCGGCCATGTTGATTTGATTATATGGATGACATCTGGCGCGCATAAAATTTTAGGCTGTTACAAAAAGGAAGAAAAAAAGGTTTTAACCATACAACCATACCACCTTGACTCATACAAAGCAGCTGAAATATAAGAAAATATATATACCATTGATGGCAACAAAACATGGCACGCTCACAACAGTTTTGTGGTTCCCAGAGGGTTTCATCCATATAATCATATCAACATGGTTCACTAGACCTTTATTTTCCACTAGATGACGATTGTTAAAAAATCCTCAATGCAACAAAAGGTGCATTTATGCAAGACCCCTGGTTTTATACTAGGAATATGGTCTACGATGCAAACGTATGGTTTCAAAGACAGTAAAACAAACTCAGCGTAGGGATAACTTTTCGTTTTCCATGAAATTCGTTAAACGAACGTTCAGCTTAGAGAGTAAGCTATCCAAAAGTCTCCTACCCGAAGTTTAGTCAACGAGAGACTAACATTGTCATGATGATCCAACCTCTTAACTTTTGTTATGTATCTACTCTTTGCATCCCACGTTAAAACCGCATCAAAACGCACTTTGATCCTTTAAACAGCATCCAAACAGCCTTCTTTTAGAGTGATTCCGACACCCTGAACATGCCTTGAAGTTAATTTTTCCAACATAATAAAAACTGGACAAATCGTATCTACAACATCCAGCTCCAGAATGCCAACATTTTCAAAGGAAACAATGTTTCACTTTGTCCTTTAAATTTGACCTTCTGTGGCTTTGTGAAAAAGTGACCATTGTCCTGGAAGCACGAACATTGCTAAGCCGTCATTCTGATTACTAACGCCTTTGCGAAAATCTGCCTTTATAGTTGCCTTGTATTATTTGACACATTTGATGTGATGATGTACTAACCGCTTAAGCCAGCCTTGAGTGCCTAGCTGTCTTGTGCTATCAAACCATCCATAAGTTAGTATCAAAAGCCACAGCAAGTAAATTGATGGATGACATCCTCTGCAGATTCAGAATTTAATAAGAGGATGCAAAGAACAAAATGGGTAAAAATCAAGGTATCTAGGTCTTTATATAGACATCAAAAACGTTGTAATAGGCAACAAAATACGGTATAACAGCCAAAATGACCTTTATTCCAGAGGTGCACAAAATGAAGCTAGTGTGGTAGACTGTTATTACTTTAACAACTACAGTCATTGCTACCATATTGGTGCCAACTTTTACCTTTAAACTTGCTAGATTCACTTCTAAAACTAAGGTCGTGGTTACATATTTTTCGTTGGTGTCACTTCTGCAAGTACATCTATGGCTACCACATGGCATATTTTCCCATTTTGGTATTTTCTCTTATGTTTTCTCACAATTTTTTTTTCAGAATCCGTTGTCACCCATAACACTTACTTGATGTTGCCTAATCAATACGCTGATGCCGAACACTATATGGGATTACCACATACACTCTGCGCCATTGCAAATCATATCACGTTCTCTATATCTGTTATGTACACAGAATCAAACTTACCGATTCAGTGCGATTATGTACAATGTCTAGGAGATCCGAACTTCAATCTGGTCACGCATAGGCTCATATAATGATTTATTGATGAAGTAGATTTGAACGTAGTTCGCCTTGGCTATCGGCCACTTTCTTTATTTCCCTATTTCGGGTACAAGTTATAACGGTCAATAGCAGGACAATATGTCTATACATTTTCTAAACATACAACATACCACCATTTGGTTAGGTAAATAATTCACTGAACAAGAAGATTGTTTAAACATAGCCAAATGTTTTATCTAACTGACGTTTTGGTAACCGTCTATCACTTCCTCAAGGCCATTCTGTTCACATTGTACTGCAGCATAGGTGTCGCTGTTTACAGATGCGGTCCAGAACGTCAAGTATTATGTTCAAAGATAGTTCATGCCATACAAATCTTTAAATAGATCCTAAAATGTAGTTTGTGTTGAGTACTTTTTTTTCAAAAGGGAGAAAAAAGAGTTTACACATGACGTTAAAAGTGACCGCAGTATTGTAAAAAAAATCCTCCATGAAACTTTATATTTATACGGAAAAATCAGGTATTGTTGATTTGATTATATTGATGACATACGCATGTGCATCAATTTTTGTCCACATCAAAACGTTATTCAACCGTACTGCAGAAACAGTGAACCAATTATGCCAGCAAATGAATGATTTATTGATTGTGCGACACAGCAGCGCAGTGAAATAAGTTTGTGGCATAGATTAAGAAAAAAAAAAGATATCGGAGAACAAATAATAATGTCACAGATTGCAAACGAGAATTCGATCCTTTGTCCATACAGGCAGACTATGTGGGACCTATTCAATGAGTTTCTACATACATAATGACGAAATAGATCGAACCTAACTCAATACTTTGCTTAAAACACTTGACTTTGATAGAATCTCAATTGTCTCCCACGTGTAAATCAATATCTAATTTGGTGACCGCAAACTACCTTCTGCGTCTCTTTGTTGACTTACATTCGATCGAGATTAGACAGACGCGTCCCACAAATTTACCTCATAAAAGTTGACGGAAAATACTGTGTTGAATATCATTTTTAGGACCTCGAAACTCTAGAAGGGAGTATTATTTTATTATTTGTAATAGCTTATGTACAATCAGTGCATAGTTGAACTTCTGTTTTGTGACTTGAAATGTCCAATGTAATTTTGCTGTATCCATTTGCGATTTATGTGATATGGTACAAAGACGGTCTTAACATTAATGTTTGTATTTTGCGTATACGGTAATGCATATAGTGAATACAGTGAATATGATAAGCCATTTGTTTAATATCATCATTTAGATGTTATAAAATGTGTTTTAAATGTAGTACGACTCGTTTGGATTAAGGTTGGTATTTTGCACATTCGAATTATACATATCAATTGTTATTTGCTAGTACGATGCACGTTTTAATACTAAGATGTTTAAGTTTAATGAAATACGTTCTGTAAATGGAATTTGAGACTTCAGTAGCTTACTAGGCTTGCACAGAAGGTCGATAGGTAATTTGGTGGGAATTGGCTGATAACTACCTACGGTTCATGACTGAGTCCCCATGCATTCAACCACGGGTAGTTAAACAGCGATTAACTGTCAGGGAGGTAATTGAGACCGTCATTAAATGGGAGCCAGTGCTACTGTTATCTCCATGTGACGTAGGTTATCATTAAAAGTGTCATCTATCTTGAGAAAAGTTTTCTGTGGAATATAGCAAATGGCAAGTTAAGAAATTTAGATTGTGTTGTTTCTACGTACTTATGCATAATGTAAATGTTTGCCATTTGTTCTACTGCTTTATTCTATGTAAAAATAGCCTGGAATCCAGCCGTGTTGTGCTTTGGTCGCTCCCTTAAGGTAAGCTTCCTGACAACACGGCTGGATTCCAGACTACTGTAAAAGTTCCACCAATGAAGTTTGGTTCCACTGTATCATGTATGTATGTTCGATTGTACCAAACATAAGAATTATTACCTGGAATGCCCGAGTATTGAATCGTTTGAATTTCAACAAATTGTTAATGTTGTGTATATTTGTATAATTTGATATTGTTCTTAAGTTAAATGCCCCTCCTAAAAAAAGTATATACCATTGTACACTAGTGTACTATACAAGTACTACACGATATATATGAATAGTTTTTATGGCATGTATAGTGTATAGTACATATTAATAGTTTATATGAATAAATATGTTTTGAATTATAAGTGGTCTTTCGTTATTCTATTTACCCTCTCTTGTAATTAGTCGGTTACAGATAAGCCAGGATATTAAGAAGGATCTATTTGACCTAAAAACATCAGCATAGCCTATTCATCACAGAACATGATTTTCGCAAGATGTTCAATATTATCAGAAAAAAAAGCAACAATATGATCAGTGATGGATATTATCCCACATGTGATAAATTGCCTAGTTTTGGAGGTCAATTTCTGGATAAAGTTATATTGGTATTCCTATCCATCAACCTTTCTTGGATTGTTTTTTTTTTTTCATTTTGTTCTTTGTAACATTGTGCAATTGGGAAATGCACTTATCAACACTTCATTCGGGTAAAAATTTGTACCTAGCTTCGGTTGTGGCCGTCCCTCGGTCAAAATGTTATATGGAGGACCCATGTTTGAGAAGAGCCACACATCGAATACGTTTATGATACACATAGTTAAAAGTTTTGGGGTAGGGGGTCCTCCTCGGAGTTAATCGAATAAACTTGTCCGTATATGCAGATTGCACTCTTCAGTACTTTTTCATTTACTCATCAACTTTGTCACAATCAATGCCCGACCAGCAACACATCGATATGCAAATTCCACCTTTCGTTACTTTGATTTTAAGTTAATCCACTGCCTGAGTCTGTTATCATTATTGTTATTATCATTTTGATGATTATCGTATCAAGTTATCTTGAGTTACTTTTGTTGTAAATAGGTGACGACTTGCGAACGAAGGTTAAGTTATTTACATGTAAGCTGATGTTTGATTTCATTTCGATCAGTTGTTGTAATGTTGGGTTTCTTTATGCGGGGGTCACCGCCCCCCCCCCCCCCCAGGATGCATTGAAAAAATGCCAATAGGTGATTTGTTCTTGTTTGGTTAAATAAATGAACTGAAACTGAGTATAAACCTATCAAATTGAATGCGTTCAGTGCACAATACAAAGAACCAAAAGCGGTTTTGCCATTGCGTGCTAGTTTATCCCTCTGCCAATGTTATAGTGTTATCAAAGTACTTCCGTGGTCATATTGTCCGCCATCTTGGATACCGGCCGATGACGTCATCATATTAGCATATCTTTACATTTCATTCCAATCGATAATCTAGATAACATAAGATTTTATTTACGAAAGAAAATTGTAGTAATATAGCAAATGAACATGAAAAAGGGAATTGTTAGAACCGAAATTAGCGATTTTCGTAAAAAAAAAGGCGACGCGAAAGAATTGAATTTTTTAAACTTTGTGAACTTGTTGAAAACTAAATTTCAGAAAAAGTCAGCAAATTTTGTGGCTCTAGCGTAAGCTGCTCTGACATCATGCGGCATAAAGGTTGGCACAGGCCTAAACAGCCCCCCCCCCCCCTGACTAGGGTTAACAAAGATACATTGTCTTTGTATCGGTCCAAAAGCAAAATGAAGAAAAACGATTTCTTGCAAAATCGATTCCATGATTCTATGCTAACTGGCATCAAACGAATGTCAGTGCCGCTTCATCATCTCTTTCTATGGCGTCAAAGATTCTTAATGAGACGTTTTACAAAGAGATAGAAGAAGACGATTTATCCCGCTTATGTTATCATCGTCTGTCACCTTTGCTCTGTTTTCAAAGCATGATCAATCACGACAAACTGTCAAGAACATCCCCTTTCCATTAGAGGAGCCAACCCCTGACTCTGAGAGACTTAAGATTTTACAGATCGCTCAAGGTACTGCATAGATGAATAAAGAATCTCTGAAAGTTCTTTCTTTGAAGGTGTCTTTTTCTTCTTCTTCAGTCATGCCAAACCTGCTAAAATATTCATATACTTTCCATTTTAGTGGTGGTTCTAACTTTTCTTGAAAATGGCCATATCACAAAAATGCGTAACAAGAAACTGATTTTTAAAGTATAATTGCGTATTGTTGATTGTATGCCAAAATGATTGAATCCAGGCCCATAAATTATGTTGATATTTTTTTCAGGCGACGTCTCAGGGACGAGCCGAACTGTACGATGTTAACCGCCAGTAAATTGACAATAGGTGGATTACTGGGGGGGAATTATACTGCATTTTCTTGCAAATTCTGCTGTTTTTTTGCGTTGGTTTTAAAATCGTACTGTTACATTTTGCATTCATCTTTCAGTTTTAAAGTCAAGGGATACACAAATTTATGATTTGGGTCGCCGTACAGTCTTTCAGCGATCGCCGTCTAGATTTATTTATCGGAAAGGGAGAATTAATCGCCGTTTTCTCTGGCGTCAAGGATTCTTCATCTAACGTCACGCAAACAGATAACACAAGAAGAATAATCCTACTTACCTTATCATCTTAAGTCACCTCTGCTCTATTTCAATGGCATCATCTGTCATGTCTAAATACTTGAAAGCAAAGCTAATACTGACAGTCGTTTAACCAACTTTTGGTCTTATTTAGCTTTTAAACAAAGACGGTTTGAATGCGTCACTGCACTCAAGGTAATTAAGTCTAACAGGACCATATGCAAAGAACTATCATCCTGTAAAAGTAAAGGCGTAGTAGATCTCTACAATAGCGTTTGGGGGCCATAGGGGCAGTGGGTTGTTTTCCATTGTGTCTGGGACACTGTAATGGAAGGCGGGGCCCAACCCTATTCTTCCACTGCTTTTTGCCTCCCCAACCGAAGTTATGTACCAATCATACACATGGGTAGAGTGAGAAAAGTCGTGGAGAGTGGAACAAGACCGGGAGCACGTCAGAGGTTTAAACCCCAACCATCTTTACAAACACGAGGCCTCAAGAGCTTCTAAAAAGCATAGTATGTTAGAGTTTTCTTACAACACAGCTGAATTATTCTTTTTATTTACTGTCCAACATTTCGGTAGAAACGTCTGCCCTCCTTTTTTAACCTCCTTTATCCGTGGGGGTAACCTACATCCATTCTTAAAGGGGTATTTAGTGATATAAATTCGATGGAAGTTACTCTAAATTGCAATTTAAAAAAAAAATAAAAAATATTGCACTTTGAAACCACTGTCCGTAGACTTGATATTCCGTAATTTCCTGTTTTAAAAGCAATGGGTATCTTGTAGACATTTAAGCGTTTTAATTGCTGTGTATTTAAATCTACATCAATTTGATGGACATTCAATGACATTTGCATCGTCATCAGGAAAAAATGGGTATAGGGCTTATTCACGTGACGTCATCACCCCTTCCCTCCTTGCGCCGCCATTTTGGTGTACCACCAGTCCCGGCGAAGATTCTCGGTGTCTGAAGGTCTCTAACTCCGAGGAAAGTGAAGTCATTTACACGCTGTTTGACTATGCAAAGACCTTCCAACCTCAAGTCATATTTTCGCTACAAAAATCGGATGGAAATTATCCATATTTCATCAGTGAGGGAAAGTTTTCGGAGATCCAGTCTACTTTACGAACACGGCAACAGTGACAGGGTTACAGCGGAGTCCATCAATTTTGTCTTTGTTATTTTGTTCTGTGAACGACTTTCTGCACACTCAGTTAAAAACGTACCAGGCTTACAACAACTTGATGAAAAGACCTTGTGACAACGTAGTATCTGGACAAATACTGGAGTGTAGGATGAGATTTAGTTGATAGAAGTACGTAGTGATCGGGAACGTTCGACATTCAGAAGTTGGACGACCACAGGATAATATCCTGTGCCGCGGTTTTTGTTCAAACACAGTTAGCATCTTGTACTCTTGTTGTGTTTTTTTTTTCATGGAAATTCATCAAAGAACTAGGGTACATGCTCCTGCTGTCGTTTATGGACTCCGCTGTTTGTTTTCGGAATTCCCCTTCGTATTTTCATTCCCGCACGGCTTTCCCAGAGAATCGCGAAGCAAATCTTACTGTTACCCAATCTGTGTGCGATTTACCAGTGCAGAACCAACATCCCACGCCAAGACAAAGCACTGTGATTGTGAAACTAAACGTTTTGAACGGAAATGGTGCATTGCTTGGGAAATATTTACAATTTTTATGGCGAGTTGCATAGGGCCCCACTGCAGGCGGGCTGACTGTGGTACACCAAAATGGCTGACTTTGCTCGTTGCTAGGGGGAGGATCACGTGACTGAATAAGCCCTATAGATACGTTAAGAAAAATATCAATTACCTCTTATTTCAAAGGGGAAAAATGATTTTCGAAATTTGTTGAACAAACTTTAATCGAAACCTAGTCGATTCCATGTTATACAGATGATGTCAATTTCCCGCAGTTCCCCCCCCCCCCAAATTCAACTATGTTGTAAACCAAACGAAGTAGATGCAAAATGATCAAAGACATTCCGCAAAATGAAATAGATATCAGAAAAAAATGTCCTAATGTCATAGAATACATAAGTGAATCCCAGCATCAGAGAAGAAGATGCAAGAATAACAAAAATGAAGAACCTAAATCAATTCAGTAAACCATACTATCTGTTTAGCCATTCGATCAATTGTTCAGTCCAATTAAATTTTGTTATGAAGGAAGCTATCAGCACGCTCGCATTAATTGTATGCCTCCCAGGGGATGTCATCCTTATAATCAAATCAAAATGGCATAATTCCTAAGTTTGCATATTATCCGTTGGAAGCAAACGCTATTACAGTTGCTACGTCAGTATGAATTCTGAGAATTATAGTGCAAATAACACATTTTATCAACCACGATCACTTTTTTGTAATCTAGAAGATTTATTGTGCTATAAACCGTAACAATTCTTCATCGATGATGCCATCTTGACAGGCGTACTTGTGAAGGATGTCTCCAATTTTTTCTGAGTTCGATTTTCTTGGCGGACACACCATTACCGGCCCCATTGGGAGCTGAACACAATATCTCCGTGAGAGCCACCTTTAGAATGCGTAGTTCTTCAATGTCGGAAAGTCTGAGCTAAATTTGGTACTAGTGTTGCTTTGAAATGACAAAGGTCGTGGGCGAGACACGACTGCGTGTGATTATGTCGTCAAATATCATTGTATGTTTGCCTTAGCTTGAACTCTTGTTGGACAGACAGTACCAACGTGGAAAAGAGCTTGAAATGCGTGATGTTTTTTACTTTAGTTTTATTTTTTGTTTACCTTCCCAAGTAAAGCGGTGTCTTAAAGCTGGATAACGATTTTTTTTACACGACAGAAGTACAGAATAATGAAAGAAGTACAAATTTTTTACGACCTTTTGGTGCCCCTTTTTTCGCACCAAGAGCCCCGAATCGACATGGCCTCGGGGGTATATCAATATAGTAGCTCCTGTAGGGGATATCTACCATCAGAACATTGAGAATTAGTGATTCTCCAACATTACCATCTCTTCCTTGCCACACATCCATCTACATGCACCTACCAACATCATCTCTGTTTCGTTATGTATAATTTAATTTATTTATTTGACTTCTTCTTTGGAGGCAGTGGCTGATGAAAAGTCCCACTTCTTTAATGATTAGTAGGTTCTGTGATTTTAACAGAAATATATTTTTTTAGGTCTACTAACTGGTGAAAAGTTGGAAATATTGTTTTGATTGTGTCAAAAAGGTTGTTTCTTTCGTCATCATAATGGGGGCAGTTACATATAAAATGTATTTCATCTTCCACTGCATCCGTCGCACCATCACGCAATGGACTCATCGCCTTGATCATTGTTCACAAGACTGGTCCACCACCTCACAAGGGAATATTGAACTGCTACAAATCATGCGAATCAAAACTGCTCGCTTGAACGGTCGACTACTGTGACTTTAAAGGGGGGGGGGGGGTGAAATTACGGAAGGCAGTGTGATTTTCCAATAGATTGTGTGTCAATGGATATATGGATATATTATCTGACGACCTTTTGCAGAATTCCACTGGTAGTTAATTATATACAGACTGTGTGTGTATAAAATGTGATGATGTGATGGCTGTTACTTCGTATCCGAAGATCAATGGTAGGCAGACAAGGTTGCTTAGACGGCCAGTCTGCCTGGCCTGCAGACACATTGTGTTTAGGTCTTGTCAGACACATTAGATTCAGTCATAGCATTTTTGATAGACGCGAGACTCTACTTTAACGTATGATATAAACTGTTATATATCTATAACTTCAGTAGAATAATAATCTATTGGAAAACAACACTGTCCTCTTGAGCTTAGAACACTTTTAAGACTTCGTTTGAGCATTTACATTACATAACCTGGTGTGTTACGCCGAAGGGGGGTTATACAAGCTATATAGATGCAGATACGGAATGATACAGTCTTGGCATGGAGGACTGTTAAAGAAAGACTGATATTAAACATAATCTCTCATTACCAGAGGATCTTGGCTCACACCAACGAGCAGTTATAGATCTCTACAACCTATCAGTAGCGTTACAATACACCTTATTCAACAAAAATACATTCAGACATTCAGGGGCATCTACTCTAGATAGTTTAAAAGAACACTTGAAGATTGATGTGCAAATGTTTGGTGTGACGGGTCCTTCGGTGTAATATAACCAGCTGCTGCCGCGCCGCATGCCTACGCGTGCGAAGCTGGTGTGTTTGAGTTTGAGTTTATTATGATCCACATTTAGCCTCCTCAGAGTGTTACGCTGAAGGGCGGTTATACCGGCTATATAGATACAGATACAGATACAGAATGCTGAAACAAGAACAAAAAAACGCCATGCTTTCATATACAGCTCCAAATTTATACATCAATATGATCGATACGTTAAAAGCACAATTCTTTATCTTAATAATTTTACATACGTGTATATGATGTAATAGGTATAGTTAAATGTTGGTAACCGTTTAATGTTGTAAGATATGTAAAAAACAAAAAAAAACAAAAACATTTGTATACCAGTACAATTCAGTGCACGAGTTTTGAAAGAAATATAAAGCATTTCTACTACTACTAGCAAAGAGCTTGTCACATGACATACAATCTGCTAGTAAGTCCGGCAGGATTTTTTTCTGCACGTTTCTAACGTTATATAAATCAGTAATTAGACCGTTATCTTGCTGTATAACATATATGTACTTTGTATGTCCAGAAAGATGAGGTACTCACAGATTTATGCATGCTAGCTAATGGACTGAGTATCGGGTAGAAAGCTTGCAGTACAACGCTTCCACAGTAAACCATCAATCTGCAGATCAACATAAAACCATCTGCAGACCAAAATAAATCTGCGGATCGAAAGCCCGACACTCCTTATTAACCAAAATAAGAAAATAGAATGAAATAAAATAGAAAATCATTCTTCATGGCTTGCATGGTGCATTGAATGTGTATTGTAGTATAAAAAAACAGTGTTTTGGGATACGCGCGGACCCCAGGTGAAAAAAAGATTCATCAGTCCAGGAAGGTGTACTGTTGAGGGTTAAACTGCAAATATTGCAGTTTAAAACCACCTCTCGTTCACTAGACATCCCTGAATACATTGCTTTTAATTTAGAAACAACGGATATATGTTACCCCGCGGATAAAGTGACCTAGCGTTCATCCAGTTGAAAAAAAAACACTATAGCAAAATGTATTGTGTAAATTTGTTATGTTATATCAAAACCACCTCCCATAGATTACCCAAATATGAAGCAAACGAGCGTTACATACTGAATATCCATTGTATTGCAAGTTTTTAAAAAATGGCAGATATATTTAGAGCATTCTCATACAAAACGACAAAATAATAGCTTCACAAATACAGAACCAACCTCTCAACAGATACATGAACATTAGAAAGTTCACAATTACATCAAAGCAACTAACAAGAACATCAAACCAATGGCGTCATATATAGAGTCCTTGATCAAACAGAACTACATTATTTACAGTGTCACGCACACGTGGTCGTTAGCACAACCTCAAAGGACTAATACCGCAGCGGACGTCATCTGGTGCTGACATTTTTGAACTGAAAAAAAGCAACGATTCAGTAATTACTTTCGTAAAAAGAGTTTCTCTCGGTTTGTATCATAGCTTTTTGATTGTTTGAAGTTTCTTTCAGCTGGCCTAGCGTGAGTTCGCGTGGCGCAGAGGCAGCGTGTTTGGCTCGAGTTCGAGAGATCGAGTACACAAAATTAGTACCTAGCTTCGGCTAGGGCCGTCGGATAGATTGTTAAATGGAGTTCCAGTGTTTGGGGAGAGCCACACCCCACGCACGTTAAAGAACCGACTACACCTTTCGATAAAGAGTAGTGGCATGCTCCGGTGTGCGATGGTGAAAATCCTTCTGTCGGGAGTTGGTGACCTTCATCGCGTCTGAGCAGCAAGGTCGTGATGATGATAGTGAAGATCCAATCTTGTCTTAAATAGCGGGGAAATGGTGTAACTGGAGACTTGCAGGATTGGAATGCTGGTGTGGCCCGGATCCAATGTTGTTGAAGTGGCTTAGCGTGGCAAAACTGCAGGATATTTGTCCTAAAGGGGTTAAAATGCGGTCATCCTACCGATCGTGTGTCCTGGGAAAAGGCACTAAACACGACTTTCCTGACTCCACTGAAAAGGTGTTAAAATTCGTACCTGACTTCGGCTGGGGAGGGTAAAGACGGCAAAGGAGAGGCATGGCCTCCACCTCTGCCTTCCAATACCCTTCCCTAGACACAGTGGATAACAACTCACTGCGTCAACGGCATCAAACATTCTATGAACTACATTTACCGCAGGTTATCTATAGCGCGTGTCCACAAATTGGGGACAAGAAGAAGCATACACAGAACTCGCTATGAATTCTTATACGGCGTCTTTCCGTCAAAATTGACCATGGTAAAATACTAATTGATATAGACCCTAGCTACAGCGTC
The DNA here is from genome assembly GCF_000003815.2 of Branchiostoma floridae. NCBI lineage: Eukaryota > Metazoa > Chordata > Leptocardii > Amphioxiformes > Branchiostomatidae > Branchiostoma > Branchiostoma floridae. Next base: position 2,428,223 of record NC_049983.1, read on the forward strand.
GACTGTTGCTAAACAGTCCCATGAAAAAAAAAACAGTCTCTGCTACGTAGGGCACATCTGTAGGCTGATTCATCAGGCCTGTTCTTTTCGCAGGATCCACTTTTCTTCTGCCATTCTCACCAATCTGTTTTCTCCCGGTTTTAGCTGGACAGTGTGCATCTCCAGCTGGATCTTACATTCGCAAGGTTCTCCCCGTGCTCAATATATTCAAACGTCTTGTTTCATGTTGTGTAAATCAGCCTTTGACAGCTCTTAAGTTGAGATTTAAATGAACAAAAGCTGCGATTTCACCTTTTTACACAGCTCAGCTGCTACTGGCAGCCGTCCATGCATTTCAAACGAGTTTGAAGTGTTCATCTCTACCGTGATATCCCTCTGGGTACATAAGCTCTGCAGACGAGAGCAGAGAGCAAGTCCTTCCACAACCTTAGTCACAGAACTAATGACTACAGCCTACGCACATGTCACTTAAGGTCATGTTCAAATATATGGATGACATCCTCTGGGACCCAAAACTGGTTCGAGCGTGCGAACGAAGAAAAAAAAAACGTTTGACAAAAAGCTTGCCTTAATTATGGAATCTGAGTGGTCAGGATGTAACGACTGGAAGGTTGAACAAATGTCTAAACACAAAGAGTATGTGGTACCGATCAATGTTTTTTTAAAAATTCTTTTACATCTTTTTTTCCTTTTTCGTCAATTTGCAACATATATTTCCTTATCTTGCAACTGCTTTGTACGATTTACAGCATGGTTGATATATTGTTGTTGTTGCTTTTTTTTGTGTGTGGAAACGGACGATGATAGATGCGCGCTTGGATGCTATCCATATAGTCTCATCAACCTGGCCAAAATAATACAACACGTTTCTGTCGTCAGAATGTTGTTGTTGTCTCTCTAACCGCTTCAGTTCGTCGGTATATGGTCACATGTGCTTTAATGGACATTTCAAGCAATGACTCTTCTGCAAGTTGACAGTAGGGCAAGACTGAAAGATTGTTTCTAACTCATCCCATTATGGTAGTGATCCTTGAGTGATTATCGACTTGTGCAAGCGAAAATCTCAGTTAAAACAAATGTTCTGCGTGTGTTGCTCTAGAATTTCTACTGTTGCATCATTAATTAAGACATATAGGACATACAAAATAGAACCCTCGCCCATTACATTTCAGAGTGCATGGCGACCTCCCTACGACGTATCTACGTCTACACCGCAACTCAAAATTTAGAAGAGCACGAGCTCAACGAATGTTATTGATGAAAAGAGACGAATCTTTTTAATCTTTATGTGTTTTGTTGTCTTCCGAAAATAATTTGATACGCTATAGGATAGAGGAGAATTTTGGTTGTGGAAAGGAATTCTACGATGTCCTGGTTTTTGTTGTGTTTTCATGTTACTTTTACATTTTCATGATATTTCATCTATGGAGTCAATATCATATTGGCAAAAAATCTTATTTAAGTCGCAGCGAGATTGCAGATCGATCGCCATGTAGTCGAAATGGGGCCAAAAGGGTTCAGTTGCAAGAGATTGTCTTACCACAATACCGCAGATGTGAACTCTCAAATGATAGGGATAATGAGACCGGCGTTATGTTACTGACTTTGTTATCACCGGCCACCCTTGGATGGAACTAAAGACCATCATGGAAATGTAGAGAGTATCTTAATGTAGTTTCACCTTAATGAAAAGCTATTCTGTCTCTGACGCCGGCCATAACGGGAAGTGCAATGGTTACTATTTATATACACAGACTATAACCCCACCGGTGCTGTGACATGCCCTATGACTATTAATCTCCAAGCAGATCCTTTGGTGCCATAAGATAGCATCAAAGCTGGCCAAGGAGTGTAGCCGGCTAAGGGAGTCAAACGGGCACCGGAGTTTGATACTTCCTACGGGAAGTTTGATACTATAATTTACGCACCGTGGATCTGGTTGGAGATTAGATGACTATGAATGATGACTAACTGACACAGATTCAATATTCAGGTTCGATTCTCCTCGAGCTCTTATCGATACGTAACTAAATAGGTCCATATACGAGATTACAGGGTGTCATTTTGGGGTAACGGTTAGGGTGTTTGGCCCGGCATTCAGAGGCTCTGGGTTTAAAAAGGGCACTAGACACAAATATTCCTAACTTCAGTCAGGTGATACTGCGTTACTAGTTTTTGGTAGGGACTTCCTTGGATTGGGGCATTGAATGAGGTTCCCGTGTTTTTGGAGAGCCACAACTCGATCAGGTTACAGAACACATCACGCTTCATGCCCGTAGCCAGGATTTTGGTTGGGGGGGGGGTTCTTTTTAGTACTTGTGGGACCATCGAGCGCCGCAGGCGCGAGACTCACGCCGAAGGCGTGAGCTTTCTAGGGGGGCCCGGGGGGCATGCTCCCCCGGAAAAATTGAAATCTTGACCCTCTAAAACGCAATTTCCTTCATTTTGACGGGCAAAATTCGCTGGCTAAGTTTAATGGAATTTCTATTGAATACTTTCGGCATAACTCTTTAAGGCCGACTGCCCCACGATGTCCGACACTAAAGGCACAAGGCGTCGCAATGCAGGTCCGGGAAAATTTTAAAATATGGACCCTCTGAAAAGCAATTTCCTGCACTTTCCGGGGCAAATTTTGCTGATAGACTCACTAAGATTGAATGAAATGTCTATCAGTGAAAAATGCAAATCAGCCATGCCTATGAAAATATCTTGGACATGAAAAAGTGGACCTTTGAGTGTGAAAAAGTGGACCTTTGAGTGTGAAAAAGCGGACTTTTTGAGCGTGTGGGGGGGTTCTTCCGAACCCCCCGAACCCCCCCTGGCTACGGGCATGCGCTTATCAAAAGTACCAGTGGTCTTTCCCGGTGTGAGTGGATCAAAAAAATATGACATGCAGCTTGTGATATGATTTCGCAAGTATGATATGATTTTGTTTAGTACAAATCTGGTGTTTTACGCCACGAGGTAAGCAATTATTTTGGCGCGTTAAGAGAAGACCATGGACTGCATAATTTTCCAATAGCTTACTGGAGTGAGATTTAACACATTTTTATTCATAAATCTTGGGGATAATTCCTGTTGCTAACTAGGAGACAGTTACACAACTTCTGAACTACATTACATTTACTTGCAGAATAAGGTATAGCGTTAGTATTTGCTTTAGTTGTTAGTACATCTTTAGGTTGGTGAGTAAAATAGGTCATTTACATCAGGGCCCACAAACCTTCCCTCAACCGAGACGGTGGCCGATACCGACTACCAAGCACCTTTGACCCTTTGCTGACGTCACACATCCATTCCGAATGTGTGACGTAAGCTTTGAGTCATTTCAACTTGATAAGGATCAGAGAACTGATCGAAAGGTTGTTTGTAAGCCGTTTATTTTGTGTAGATGTATAATGTCTTAAAATTATAACATAACATTTTATTCATTTTGCACTCACTAATGGAGATCGTTTGAATAAACAATAAACAATAAAGGTATAATGGGAAGGCCTAGCAACCAATCTCTGTACTCACGGTAATGGAACTTGACTTATGTGTTCCAACGCACTGCAAAATAAACGATTCATGCTTTTAACCCAGCAGGCTTGGGCGACCGAAGGCCATGCATGTCGTGAGCCGGTAGTTCAAAGACCTTTGCTAGACTAATTTCTAATGTCTTATTTGTAACGTACGCCCCCACCTGCGTCACTAGACCGGTACCATTTGTTTCGGCCGACCTCATTTCTTCCGTTTTCTACGTCCTTGGAAGCTAAATTTACATGTTTGAAGTCACTGACGCGTGATGAATGTTGATGTTGTGCGTACATGTAGAGGGCTGTCATTTAGAAATTGTTTTAAGTGTGAGACAGTGAGTGAGACACAGACACATGCACACAGAAAAGCAAAACGCACATACACGGTCACAGAGAGACAGAGAGAGAGATACACACACAGCCACATATAAGCACGTACACAATCGGATACATACACGTACAAAGAGAAATGTACACCACACTAACGGACACACACACACACCGTGACACACACAGACACACACACACACACACACAGACACACACACACACACACAATCAACATGCATACATGTAAGGAGAAAAAAACAACGCATACAATCCCCCCGCACACACACACACAAACACGCACACACACACACAAACACACATACACCACACACACATGTACAGTAAAAAACATACAGACACACACACAATCATACTAGTACTAGTTTGGCCCCTTATACTTCTAAGTTTTATCACATCACAAAAAAAACACAGCAAGGCTTGAAACAAAGTTCCACACATATTTATATTCAATTTAAGTTGGGTCTGGTAGTTACATGTAGGTATATCCTAATGCCGATCCACATCAATTTAGCGACAGGATTTGGCAAGGCTATTGAAGTGTACTTATGACAAGCTACTGAGAAGTTTACATATCCTGCCTAGCTTTAGAAACATATTCTAAGGGTTTTATTCTTACCGTGCTTCCTGGGATTAGTGAAGGTCGCGGGACTTTAAACAACCTGCAAGACTCTTAGCCTCGAGGTTCGAGTGTGATGTAAATGATCAAAAGTCCTCCTTTTATGCACGGCATTTCTTTGGCGAGATGCATACAAGAACGCTCTTTCTACAAGAAACTACAATCGCTGCACTACCAAAGATGAAAAAGACTTTTGAGTGTGAAAAAGCGGACCTTTGAGTGTGAAAAAGTGGACCTTTGAGCGTGTGTGTGTATTCTTTCGAACCCCCCCCCCCCTGGCTACGGGCATGTAAAGAACGAAACCTTTTTTACGTTTGTACATTTCGTTGTCATTAAAATGATTTCTTTTGGAAATTGTTCATCCTACTCAACCCCAAAACAAGGCTATGCCAATTGCCATCAAGTTGAAGTGGGCCTAGAGGTTTTCCACAAAGGTTTTTTTAAGTATAGGTTGGGCATTTCGCGCTCTCAAAAAACGCGGTGAGATACTAGGATAGACGACTTTTGTACACAACCCACGACCACTTGTATCTGCTTCCTGGCTCTCCAGATTGATTGCAATGAAATCTTCGACAGTGTTGAGTCAGAGGGCAAGACCGGGCTTTGTGGACTAATCCATCTGTTGTCAAGAAGCTGACACATAAGCGCTGATTATGACAAGGGCTTTCTACATGTACAGATACAGCAAATGTAATTAAGTTCGCGGGGATTTAACTTTAGAAAGGACCGTTCACGGTGGAACCATCCACGGTAGTCTTTCACTGCCTTGGAAAATGTTCGCGGTAGTTTTAAGTTCGTTGTGAATTGACAACGCAAAAACCGCGAACATAAAACAGTGGCCGAAATTTCTGCATTTACAGTACGCAATCTTGGAGATGCCGGATACGTTTCTAGCTGATTGAACGCTAGCTCTCCTTAATCCGATGGGTAACCTATATATCCGATATATTCTAGAAACATAGTATCTTTAGACATGTCAAGTCAACTAGCAGTGGTTCAATTCAAATTATATTATATACAATTATTGCATTTTAAAACCACTGTCCGTTGACTTGATATCCCTTAATGCCTTTTTTTTAAAATATCAGATACAGGTTAACCCACAGATAACAATATTCAAGGGAAATGATTAGTCCTATCAGGGGTGATCAATATCAATATCTTGAGTCTTGTCCAGAAATAAATCCCACAACACCAATTTCTGAGAACTGTTACGAGAGGTAATCAATAAGGCCCAATCTATACGCACGTTTTGCCGATATCTGTGGACATGTCGGGAAGGATATGGAACGTTGGCTGCTGGACACCCGTGGCGCTTGCAGTCATAAACAGCTATATCATATTAGCCTAATGAGCCCGTGTTGTATGCTAATGAGCCCTCCCGAAGTCGGGACACATCTACACGCGTGTGGAAGCTGTCGGGGACCCCTGCTAAGCTACCGGGGACCCCTGCTAAGCTATCGGGCGAATGGTCCGGACCTTTCGGGAGAAATTTTCCCGATATCTTTATGGCGATATTGCAGTTCCATCTAGATGCTAAAAAAAAGCTGTCGGTGAGAGGTTGTAGGCTTGCCGATATCGGGAAAAACTGGGTCGAAATCGTGCCTAAGTTTCTGGGTCGCACCAAAACATAAAACCTATATGTCAAATTTCCGGACACAGTTACCAGAAATAATCAATTTTTTCGAATAGTTCATTACATGAGAAATTCGACCTACAAAGTGCTGCACTGCCAAAAAGATTTTTGTTTTGCTTACCCATGTGACATTTCATACATGGAGAAAGATTATTCTTGCGGGAAGAAAATTCAGGAATTCAAAACCAATCTGAACATTAAATCCTTTTTTTTGTATTTGGGAAATGAAAATGTTTTTATAATGATTGTTTATTGAGTGTAACAAATCGTCGAATACATGGTAGAGACGTAGTGCGCTGAATTACATATTCAGAAAATTAGAATATACACAAACATAAATGAAAACTTAACATAATCAAGTGATAAAAGCATAGTGATAAGACTAAACATTAACACCGTAAGACAATATAATACAGATGAGCTACTACTGCAGAGAAGAAGTTTACAATGGTGATGGAAGATGTGAACTTGTGGTCAACTCAAATTATTGTTTTTTCCAAGGTTTCAAACACAAGAATTTTCAAGAAGTAGAAGCAAAACGTTCTTGTTTTCTTTGCAAATGCAACATTTTTTTTACAATACTCTTGCTTTGATTCAAGAAATACAAGAATTGGCTTCTTCCCTTTCTTGATATACCACAGGACTTGTTTTCCCATCGGTGGTTTTTTCTTGAGCATTTTTTGTTTATTTATTCATTTATTTGTTCTGCTGTTTACAAACAGCCAGGGCTGCTGGTGGATTACTGCAACTAGCCGTGGGTTATTGTTCAGAAGGATTTGCACCAACTCACACCACACCTCCATTTAACCTATACAAAGGGACGACACATTTTTCACTTAAGTAAAGTGAGGAAAGTCGTGTAAAGTGCCTTTCCCAAGGGCACAAGACCGGTAACACGGCAGGTGGATTCGAACCGGCGACCTCTCGGTCACGGACCGAATACACTTCCACTGTGCTACGCGGCCCCACTTGAACATTCTTGGTTTTCTTATCTGTTATCTCAAAACTAAAATTTCTTTGAGATTTCTAAGAAAATGAAGTCATTAGTTTTTTTTTTCCTTTTCTTTCAATATTACAAGACCTATGACATTTGAGCTTTGCAAATGTTCTGAATGAGACCGAGGATGTACTCATCGGCCTTCGTATCCGATGCAAGGAATTGATTCAATTCTGGTTGCAGATCTCTAAAATCAGAGATGTAAGACAGTCTGCTCGTTACGTTACCGACCTTGCTTAGATCTCAAGTAATCCCGCTGTGGTGATATGTTGATCCCGCTGATGATGGGTGTACTGAAGATGTGAAATGGAATAGAATGGAACGAACTTGAATTCCATATACGGTATGACATATGAAGCAATGAAATGAAATTAATGGAAGTCTACGAAAACAATATGGTTGAAGCATTAAAATACAAAGGTGGATGATGAATTGACATATCTTCTTTTAGAGTTTTAGCAATATTAAGGTAATATTACAATGTCGTTGTGTTTGCGTGGATCAATTATTCTCTCAAGATCAAGACAATACGCTACGCTTATTAACGATGAACATCAGATGTGAATGGCACGAAATTCTAAGGAAACGGAACTTAACGTTCCATTTCTTAATTCCTTTCCGTCCCATCACCTTTCCTCTCCTTTATTTCGCACTATCTGTGCTGTACATTGCTAACGATCTATCTTTTAGTGGCATATCACTGTAGCTGTTGTATCTCTAAAACCTTTATCCTTCAAGCCATGTGTGTAAAACTAAATAATACGAGTGTAAGGTCTGTGTCTGTCAGTGCACTCGACTATCCATGCTTGTGTATATGAACGAATCTATGCATCACAAAAATTGTCGGTTTTGCTGAAAATGTTGTCTCTTAAGACTCACATGATGATTTGGCCCAAGTCCAAAGTTGTTGCCATACTCCGGGTGCAAGGCCCCACATGAAAGCATGAAAATCCATAAACAATGAATAAGCAAGAAATGCACATCAATAACTAAAACAAGAAATTCCTTTTAAAGAAGATTAAATTTAAAGTACGTTACGAATATTTGAAATCTTCCAGTTGGGGTTACTGTGAGTGAGTTGATATTCTTCGTTGGCCGACTAGAATGCTAACCTGAGGCTTGGATGGATCTATTCTCCATAGGCCGCTGATGGTAGCTGCTCTTAGCAGATAAACGGTCTACATGGGACGACGTACGCGTACGCAGTTGGATGATTACGCCCACGGGCAAGGTAGTGTTGCTGTTCACCTTAAAGTACCTAGCTGCACTCACACGAAGGTCAGCAATTTTCCTTCTTAAACTAGAGTCCCACGAACCCCTACCTATCCACGAAAGATCAATGATATCCATCAACAACATCTATGTTGCTTACGGCCAAACACACTTATGTACATAGCTCTCTAGGGACCAGTAGTAGGGGATTTGAACCCGGAGAAGATCCACCCAAGAAGAAAAGATCTTGGAGTCGAGAAATCGCCAAAAAAGCTGCCAAACTTCTTCCGGATTTCTACCCGCAAGGATTTCTACCCGAATGGTATATTGGGTGGGTGAAGGTCAATGACCGACCGCGGGCGTTGACCTTTAGAGCTCCGGTCATCAACCCTTGATCAGTGCACAGATGAATCGGAAATAGAGTAGTTTCCTGGACTATTTCGTTAGATGTGGATTCGATCTTAACCAAATTACCGCTCACCTAACAAAGCTCGGAAGAGTTCATTGACCGATTATCAGTGTACGTATGAACCGTGGAATCAAGTAATTCCAGTACTATATCATTAGAGGAGGATTCGATCCCAAGCAAACAATTGTGCACCTGAGCTGAACTATGTCCAAGTTAGCCTGCCTTAGAGCCAGATACTAGTATTCGTTAAATATCTATACATTTTCAAAAGGGCAATGAATTTCCATCTTTATAGTGAAAGCCGCGGCGATTGGAGTGGGTGGACTCTAGTTAGTGTCCGGCTAAAGGGCAAAACTCCAGCCTGGGAGCGAACATTTTGTGGACAATGGGTTCTAGTGGCTGCTCTCAACAGATAACAGCGTTATGCCCAAGAAAAAATGTTACGGTGTTGAAAATAATTATGGTAAGTAGGTGCTGTCTACCTTTAGATATGTGATATCGGTCGATAATATGATATCCGGTCGATAATGTATGTATGTATGTATGTATGTATGTATGTACTAACTTCCTACTAGTAAAAAGTTCTTCCCGCACCAAATGGTACATCTGACGGCGCCTATTTCCGTTCCTGGAGCCATTGGCCACGAGGATTTGTGCAATCACTACAACAGGGGTCTGGTCCACTGGTAGTGGTATGTGTTCAACTTCCAAGCTCTTTTCCAAATGCTGGGTGCTAAGCAGAAAAAGCAACTCATGCAATATTTTGAATCTTTGGTATGACTCGGCCGGGCATTGAACTCCCGAACTCCCGAAAAGTATTATACAAGAATTCTATTTCGAATTTAACGTTAAGCAGCCAAATGTAGAATCTAAAATTTTATGTCATTTGCCAGAGAACTTTAGTTTAAAATCTGAAAGGCTAGCGTCGGCATTTTTTTTTGGGGGGGGGGGGGAATTTTTGTCGGTCGTGATTGGCTTACTTTAAAGTTCAAACACAACATTTTTCCTAGACCTTACTTAACTTCCTAGGTGATGGCTAAAAATTCACGCTCACGTAAAAGCTGAAAGATAAATGAACAATACATATTCTTCGAGAAGGTTATGCTATTGGTGGTACTTGTATGTATGTGTTATGTAATGTATGTTTGTATTTAGATGGACATCACACCAGTATGCACGTGTTGCTAAAGGAAAACTCCATATTTATCTAAAAGAGTAGGTGTCGCTTCCGGTGTGGCATTGGATCATTCAAATCTATTCGGATATGCAGGTTGTACACCATAGCACATCCAATTCAAAAGATCTAAAAAAATGATCTAAAAAAATGAATATCTGCTGCAGTATCAAGGTCACGAGGGAGAGGATGAGGCTAAAGACGAGTTCTACAGTAGACTGTTGACAATTATCCAGAACAGGCCAAGACGTAACATTGTCATCACCATGGGGGACCTAAACGCCAAGGTAGGAAATAACAACCAAGGCTTCGAGTCCATCATGGGAAAAGAAGGCTTAGGCACAATGAATGACAATGGGGAGAGGTTTGCCAACATGTGTGCTACAAGCAACCTAGTCATAAGTGGGAGCATGTTCCAACACAAAAGGATACACAAAGCCACTTGGACATCACCAGATGGGTTCACAGAAAACCAAATTGACCATATTTGTATAGGGAAAAAGTTCAGAAGATCCCTTCAGGATGTTCGGGTCAAACGGGGAGCCGATGTCTCTTCAGATCACCACCTGCTGGTGGCAAGCTTAAGGCTAAAATTAAGGAGCAACTGGACAGGCCACAACAGAAGAGACAGTATAAAGTACGACACCACAGTTCTCAATGAAGCAGACAAGCTAGAAGAATTCCGGATCACACTGTCTAACCGGTTCCAGGTCCTGCAAGATGCAGAGAACATGGCAGAAGACCCCACGGAAGACCCGATTGAGGAGAAGTGGGAGGGAATAAAAGAGATAATAACATCTACATGCCAGAAAGTGCTGGGTAAAAAGAGAAAACAGCACAAGGAGTGGATCTCAGCTGAAACCCTGGAAAAAGTAGAGGAGAGAAAGAAGAAGAAAGCAGTACTGAACAACTCCCGCACAAGAGCTGAAAAAGCACAAGCACATGAAGAATATGTAGAAGCACACAGGACAGTTAAGAGACACATACTAAAAGACAAGAAGGACTACATGGAGACACTGGCGACAGAAGCGGAGGAAGCAGCCCGCCATGGCAACATGAGGGAGCTATATGCTACCATCAAGAAACTCTCCGGTAAACGCACACAGTCAGACAGACCTGTAAAGGACAGCGATGGGAATACCATCCCGGACATGGAAGGACAAAAACACAGATGGGCACAGTATTTCGAAGAACTACTAAACAGACCATCTCCAAGGGAAACTGCAGACATCAGCCAAGCAGTCAGGAACCTGGAAATTGACTGTGGACCCCCAACAAAAAAGGAGATCCAGAGAGCTGTCATGCAACTGAAGAATGGGAAAGCATCAGGCCCAGACAACATCCCAGCAGAAGCCTTGAAGGCAGATGTGGAGACTTGTGTGGAGATGTTCTACCCATTGTTTCAATGCATATGGGAGAAAGAAGAGATCCCTCAGGAGTGGAAGGTGGGGCACATCATCAAGCTGCCAAAGAAGGGAGACCTTAGCTCCTGCGCCAACTACAGGGGAATCACACTTCTCTCAGTCCCAAGCAAGGTCTTCAATAGAGTCCTCCTGAACAGGATGAGAGATGCTGTAGACCCGCACCTCCGTGACCAACAGGCTGGGTTTAGGAAAAACAGATCCTGCACAGACCAGATCACCACACTCAGAATCATCTTAGAACAGTCCATCGAATGGAACTCACCCCTCTACATCAACTTTATCGATTGTGAGAAAGCATTTGACAGCCTGGACAGACAGTCACTATGGAAACTACTGAGGCACTATGGCATACCCGAAAAAATCACCAACATCATCAAGAACTCCTATGAAGGGATGTCGTGCAGGGTAATCCATGGTCAACAGCTCACTGATGCTTTTCAAGTGCGGACAGGGGTAAGGCAAGGATGCCTACTGTCCCCATTCCTGTTCCTTTTGGCCATAGACTGGTGTATGAAGACATCTACTGATGGCAGGAACAATGGGATAAGATGGACAGCTGGGAAATGGTTGGACGATCTGGATTTCGCAGATGACTTGGCACTCCTCTCCCATGCACAGCAGCAGATGCAAGAGAAGACCAGCTCCATAGACAAATGCTCAGCTACCCTAGGCCTCAAGATCCACAGCGGAAAAACTAAGATCCTCAAGGTCAATACCTACTGCAATAGCCCCATAACCCTGGCTGGAGAACCTCTAAAGGAAGTGGACAACTTCACGTACCTCGGAAGCGTCCTGGATAAACAGGGTGGGACAGAGGCAGACGTAAAGGCACGGGTTGGAAAGGCAAGAACAGCATTCAAACAACTGGATAAAGTCTGGAGATGTTCAGATCTGAACATCGGTACCAAGATCCGGATGTTCAATACCATGGTAAAACCTGTTCTACTGTATGGTGCTGAGACATGGAGAACAACAGCTGGCATAACAAAGAAAGTACAAACATTCATCAACACCTGCTTACGGAAGATATTGAAAATCTACTGGCCAAACACCATCCGTAATGAAGAACTATGGCAACGCACCGGACAGGTACCAGTAGGGGTAGAAATACTACGTAAGCGGTGGACCTGGGTGGGTCACACCCTGCGCAAGCCAGCCTCAAGCACAGTGAGGGAAGCGTTCACATGGAACCCCACAGGAAAGCGCAAGAGGGGAAGACCTAGAAACACCTGGAGGCGAAGCCTGGACGCGGACGTGAGGGAGTCTGGCTACACATGGGGACAGCTGGAGGAAATAGCCCAGGACCGCCGGAGGTGGAAGCAGCTAGTTCGTGGCCTATGCCCAAGGATGGGCAGTAGGCCCAAGTAAGTAAGTATCAAGGTCACATACCAGGTGGCCCAAAATTGACCTTGATCTTTGTCCTCCCAACACCTACCCAAAAACCAAATATCATCGTAATCCATCGAGAAGTTCTTGAGTTATGCCCACTACAAAAACCCGGACACACAGACACACGAATAAACAAACAGACAGACACACAGACACACCCAAAACTATATCTCCATTTTTCAGGGAGATAAAAATCTTTATTACCTATGAAATACGTTGTTAGTTCTATAAAATCTTATAAATACATCAGCAATTTTTCTTTTTTTATATCTATGTTAGCATCGCATTCCGAGGTAAAGTTAAATCTGAACCAGACATATAGGGTCGCCGATTTTCTCTGACCGGGGCAATAAGACAAAAGGGGCCGCCGACATTAAAGCGCCAACTCTGTACCTACTCAGCACTACTCAGCCTTACTTTGTTCATGATATATAGGCCCATAACAAGTTTTCTGGGTCTATTACAAGAGACGATTACTTTTGTGGCTGACGGAAATGCCATGGGAGACATTCAAATGACGATGCTGGGATTTGCTTGAGGAGATAGAGATCTGATCCTACATGGGGGTCAAGGGCAAACACCGGAAGGTCATATGAGGGGGTCTGCATGTAGGATCCTGGTAATTCTTAAAGGGAAATGTACGAAGGTTTATGGGTTCGCACTTCTGCGTATATCAAGTCCGTAATGGTTTTGTGTTTACATTTAGGGTAAAGAAAAGTTTGAAAGGAGGATATTATTCTTTTTGTTTCTTATTTAATATTGAAGGATGGCATAAAAATAGAAAACAATCTATGTCTTCTGGTTAAAGTAATATATATAAAACAAAGCAAAAATGTCAATACCGTACTCGTACGGAGTTAATATGCACAGAAGGTTTTACGATACGGTACTGGACCAAACGCTCTAACCATATTTTCAAAACAACACCATGTAACCTTTTCCATAGCCTTCTAGATTGTACGTATTTGTCGTTGAAAGTTTGGGAAACATCGAACGTGAATATTAAATCTGTGCATATAAATAGCATTCGTTGCGTTTCCCGTTATAGCCGGAATCAGAGACATAATAGATTTTCGTTAAGCTGAAACTACATTTGAGATACCCATTCGATTTTCATTAGGCCACACTAACTTAATTCTATGGATAACATCCACGAGTATTGCGTTTTGCAAAAAAACAACAACAAAATATCATCTCCTCTGAGTTTCCAAGTAAGTCCTGAACTTGCCGACTCATATCGCCACAAAATTTGTGTAAAACTCATTATGTATAACCGCAAAATAACGTGCGAATTTTGTCAAACTGCGATTTGCGTATTCTCATCAAAGGCATACATGTGTATAATCTACAGGTCTTGGAGCCATATACCTTATAATAATGTGCTTCGTTGATAGTTCATGTCACTATATCAAAGATCGATTACTTCAGCTGAGTCTGCTAAGATGACCAAGGCAAAATACATGTGCCTCCTGCAAATACAGATTATTTATTTGTTGTTTCCTTTGATGCACTGTGTTCTGATGTTCAATTTGTAACGCCAGATTTGTAGTTCTGTGGTTAAGTATAATTTTTTTGCTGTTTTTTTTTTTTAAATTTTTGGCCCACCCTTATCAGTTTTGGGGTCTCCAGAGGATGTCATATTCATATAATCAAGCCAGTCTGGCCTTATTGTCTTCAGTGTCATCTAAGGACGTTCAATAATAACGAACACTGACTTCATTTTCTCGATCACCGAGAGTTCACAGCCGCGGTATTGTGGTAAGGCAATATCTCGTACTCAATATCCCCCGGTCACATTATCCACGATCTTCGGGCGTATCGATGGAAGGTTGGCCGTATTCAAGATTCGCAGATGGTTGCGCGTATTTTTTACCTGAAAACCGTCCATGTCAGACTTTGTACCTTGTGTAATTGTTGTGCAATAAGGTTATCATTATAAGCGAGGCTCGGGCGATTGCCGCAGACTCGTCATCTGATCAATGTCGGCGCAATGAGACAGGGGTATTTGGAGCCCTTTGCAGTAGACGGCGATCGTGCTTTAACCGCGCTACGACGTATTTTTAATTTTAGTAGCCCCTGACTTCATGATTGGAAAATCATGCAAAATAATATGGTAAAAAAACGTGTAATGTATGACTAAAAATACAATGATAAGTTTCTTTCAATCATTGGGGGCTTTTACAATCATTTGAGGAATTTCTAATGTCTAAACCTTCTTTGACATATTTTCCTATATCCGCCATGCAGGTATTGTCACTTGTCATGATGTATTTGAATTTGCACTTTAGGTCCATTGAGATAAATTCTTTTGTATGAAATGACAGACTTCTGTATAGAGAATTGCGTATATCAGAATATTTGGCGTATATACACACAACCATAAAGTGATATTCGTCTTCAATTGACTCTGGATAGAATGGACAAACTCTCTGGTCGATAGGGACTGTTGTGTGCTGTCTTGTAGCGCCACCTAGCGATAGTAGGGAGCAATGCAGTCTGTTGCGAATGACTCAAGTCAGATGTCAAATCGTTTTTAACGTATAGTATGTTTGCTTGTGAGCGAAACATGATAACGCAAATACCGAAGTATCTCCTTTGCAAAGATGGACACAGGTCTGTGCATGTGTAATAAACCATCGTATAAATAAAATCTCACAATGAGTGATCGGCAACAATGTTTACTAGATCAGAGAGGTTTAAACAGATGCTGATTTAAAACTGCAAATTTCTGAAAAAAATTGTGACTTCAAACCAACGTCCGTCGACTGAATATCCCTAAATACTCTGCTTTTTGTAAAATACAACGAATGTACAAGATATCCCTGGATAATAAAGTATAACGTCAAATAGGCCACATATGATACTAAACTGAAAAAAGCCAGACATTTTAATAGTTGTCCATAGCATGGTAAAGTATGACGTGTATTACGGCTTTTATTTTCGCCATTTTTCTACGTTTCAGATGCATTATGCAACCTGTGTTTACATAGAGTGTCATGCAACATATGTCAATATTGATGTGAAACTTGATGGCTTTTTGCCTGGTTGCTGTCAACTTCCTTCTTCATGGTTGTTGCTCTTCATATCCTATTTTTACCACTAGGACAATGTATTGGTTTGATTAATGCTGGCATCCGAGTGCGCATCAATTTTCGTCCGTTTCCAAATACTAGTAAAATAATAGTAAAAAAAAGTTTCGGACCATACTGTAAATTGTATATAGCACTTTCAAAATGGGAAAATGAATGCTGTAAGTCGCACAAAATATCGGAAGACAGAGATATCGATGTTGTAGAATACGAAAGTCATTCCCAAAGACAAAGATATCACATAGATTACATACTGAAAGCAACTTCTTATTCTGGCCTTTTTTTTCACACGCTCGCATAAGTTTGGTTATTTCCAAAGGATATCATCCATATAATCAAAGCAATATGGCTTACTGAAAGGTGTTGTAAGGTAGCCATTTGTACATATTGCACTCCCCTTTTTGATAAGTATGAAAAAAGTTTTATATGAAATGGTCAACTTCCTGATAAGGGTCTATTTACAGATATATGATGACAGAAATAAAGACAAGACCAGTGTGTGAAGGGTTTCCACATGTATATTCAACATTTGGATGGTGCACAAGCTGAAAATCATGTGTATCCTTCATGTAATATTTACCATATAATATATACCAGGCACAATAAACCAGGATAAACTCTGACCTATATGGAACAAATACAGCAAAGAGAAACAGTGAGTGAGATAATATAACGTTTGCTGATACACTCGTCTCCCGACTTATTATACCGTTATTCTCTCCAACATAGCACTGCAGTGACCTCTCTGATGTTTACCTTTCCACTGTTGTAAAATAGTCAGTTATATTTTCAGCGAAACGTTTACATGTATAAGTACTACACGACTTGTGATAATTTTAATAAGATCAAAGCAAGATAAAGGTGAAATCTAGGCAACACGATATTAACTGTCATGTGCTTCAGTAGAGCAATGTTATTCTTGATTAGATATATAGGTTCATATTTTGTTGAAACTTAACTTGGACCTATGCAATCTTATGTGATTGCCGTACTTATCATCGTCTTCTTTGGTCTATAAATGTCAATACCTCTTCCTCTGTTATCTTCTTTTATGAAGCCCTCTAAGGCCATATTAGCTAATAACGCTGAAATAGAATCACTTTCAAAGAAAGTCTTATTCTTACACACTCTTTCAACTTTATTATTCAATTGTTATCAATCCAGAAATATCATAGCAAATGATGCCTGCAGGATCAAACAGACCTCTTTAGAGGAAAAACTGTAAATGATAAAGCATAAACAAGTTCTGGTATAGAAAGCTTAAAATAACTCCCCTTCAGTGGCTTCATGGGTTGCAAACCTGTTCTTACAGGACCAGGGCATTCCCGTATTTTTACCGCAGCTGGAAACTGAAGTCACAGGGCTGTAGTGCAACCAAGAACAAGACAAGCATTAGTTTCAAGCATACAATTGGCTCAATGATTAATATCTCAATGTCTAAATGGAAATATATATTGAAGCTATATAGATGTAGATGTAAAACATTATGAGTGCTGGTAGAAATTCTTGATAGATGAAAAGGTGCATCGTATTGCTCCAGAAGCAGTGAATCACTTGTTATTTTTGTCAGACCATGTTGATTTATCATAAGGATGGCATCCTCTAGGAACCACAAAACGAGCGTGCGAATAAAAACATTTGGCCAAACAAATAACCTTCATTGTGAAAAGTGATCGGGAAGATCTTAAATGATTGGCAAACTATAAATTCTTCATTTTTGTTATGTCAGATTTTGTCTCAAGAAAATAAGATTGACATTGGCATTATATTACATTAAAAAAAAATCCCATACATTGTTTAGTCTATAGCATATATGTACTCATTCTTCAGCTGGTCTGTACGATTTACAATATGGTTTAATCTTTTTTTTCGAAACGGCCGAAAATTGAAGCAGAAGCGGATGCCATAAATATAACCAGACCAACAAGGCCTCAAGAGACCTAAAGCATTGATCGATCGGCATTAAGTTTCACAATTAACAAACTTTAAGGCAGAATTCGAAGCATTAAGCTGTTTTAAAAGTAATTCATTCTTTTTTTTTTACTGCGGCCATCTCATTATTGATCAGATCAGCGATTTCCTGATGGATCCCTGCGCACCTGGGGATGGTGGGGGTGGTGGGTCCCGCACGGCTGGGGGTGGCGGGTCCCGCACGGCTGTGGGAGGTGGGTCCCGCACGCCTGCTGATGGTGGGGGTGGTGGGTCCCGCACGCCTGCTAATGGTGGGGGTGGTGGGTCCCGCACGGCTGGGGGTGGCGGGTCCCGCACGGCTGGGGGTGGAGGAGGTGGGTCCCGCACACCTGTTGGTGGTGGGGGTGGTGGGTCCCGCACGCCTTGGGGTGTTGAGGGTGGTGGAGGGACCTTGGATTTCAGGGGGGTCCGATCTCCACGGCCCCGTCCTCTGGCGCGTCTTCGGGTGGACTGACGCCTTCGGCCCCGGACCTGGCGGGCGGTCGATTGGGTCACGGGTATGGCTAGAACTCAAAGAAACAAGGACGGATTAAGTCACTGGAACTAGGCACAACAAACAGTTGTGTGTCCGACATAAACTATAGCAGACAACGTGTGTCAAATACCACCAATCACACCGTAGCTAGGTTGCCCCCGAGTGTTGAAAATGGTAGGTACACATGTACGTATTAAATTGAGACCAGGCTTAGAGCGAGGATGTGAAACTCGTTAGATGAGGGCATGGCTATTATATTTACGAGGGGCGACTTTCTTATGAGCGCTGGAAAGGATAGAATATCCACAAGGGGTGAACTGTTACGGGCGATGAATAGAATCAACAGTACGTAATCAACATATGTCCACTCTGGTCGCTACCAAGCCAAAACAGCGAACAAGGAAAGATGGAAAGTACGGGCAGAAACACGCCACGTGTGTCAGCACTGGTCACTACCAAGTCAATACAGCGAACCAGGAAACTTAAACAGTACGTGCAGGTAGAATTAAAGGCACCGTACTAAATGCACCACACAGGTGTCAGCACTGGTCGCTACTAAGCCAATGCAGCGAACCAGGAAAAACAAATAGTACGGGCAGGTAGAATCAAAGCACCGCAATAAATTCATACACGTGTTGGACACTGATCGCTAACAGCTGACCAGGAGAGTGTACTGGAAGTAAAATTTACAGCACTGTAAAATTACAACCAAGACGTGTCAGGTCTGGGATTGCGGAATGTCGTAGTAGCCTCCATAGCAGGCTCTCTATGGCCTTTTTGGGCTCATAGTACACTTTTACTGGCCATTTCTTTTTGTACAGGGTCGCTGATTGCTGGCTTTTTTTTTCCACGGCCGGATGTCAGAAAAGGCCAGCAATCAGCGACCCAGTACAAAAAGAAATGGCCAACAAAAGTGTACTATGAGCCCAAAAAAAGGCCATAGAGAGCATGCTATGGAGGCTAGTGTCGTAGTGGGTTGGGAGGGAATTCGCGTATTTTCCCAAACAACGTCCAGTCACACGTCCGTGAGCCGCGAGTTCTACTGACGGACTGGGGCAATTAACACCTCATGGGCCACCCATCGGGGTGGTAGACAGGGAACTTTGCTGCCATGGTAACTGTCGCGGCATGATTGAAACAGCTTTTCCATCGTTCTACTACCGTTCTATCACAAATGCAGCTAGTTCATAACAGGATAGGGGGAAAGTTACAGAATGTTTTCTATTAGGCTGTAACCCCTTATCACTACCAGGTGAGCCTGAGGGAACATGCTACCAACTGAAAATCTTACCACATTGTTCGATCATATCGGCAACGTTGAATGGAAGGTCCAGGTCTAGACTCACGACTCGCGAGGGGTCACCACTGATGACGGCTAGTGCGGTCTGGTTGACATAGAAGTCCCTTCCAGCAGCGATGGCCCAGAATTCAAAGCCGGCATCCCGAGCTTTTTTTGCGTTCTCAGCGTACTCTTCACGATCCTAAATGTGGAGAACAGTGCATGAAAGTCACTGACCAAATTGTGGAAAACCTAAAAACCGAACATTTTATCAAATTGAATTTTTCTTTCAGAAGAGGCACAAAACTAAACAACAAAATACAAGCAAGCACAGATTTAGTCATGGAAGGGCAGTGAAATAACAAATATCTGTTACAAAAAAAATCACATACTTTTACATTTAAAGGGGCATTCCACTCCACACGGGAGTGTTATTTCCCGATCGATATTGATTTTAGGAAGTGATAACTGCATTACTACTTCACAATATACGATCAAGTACCCAGTTGCTCCATGTGCCTCAAAAACATTCAGTCTTCTACTAAACTCCCCAAGTACCCTCTGATTGAATTAATCCTATGGCTGGATACAATGCAAAACTTTTAGGTGCGGTTACGAAACTAATTTCAGGTTCGCTAAGAAATCTCGTCTTGTTCTTGTATTCTTTGCTATCTTATGAGCAATTTGCCTTCTCGGTGTGCTTAGCGAACCTCATTTATTCCGAAAATATGCACGGAAACAAAGTGTCTGTGTGTATAGGGAATGCATGGGAAGGGTCTGCATGAGTTTGGTGAGTGTCATATTGTTTTACAAAACACATATCACGCAATTCATCCCAAGGTGAATTCCACAAAATTCGGCTGATTATGTATTCATTGACACATTATCTATTGGAGAACACCACTCCCTTCTGGAGTGGAATGCCCACAATATCATGTTTTCCACTGTTTTCTTATTTGCACCAATGACTGGCTGAATGTAATGTCCCTTCAGGTGACTTTCCGACAATGTGCCGTATTTACAGTATATCAAGCACATTTTAGATTATTCAAGATAAAAAGAGATTTGAAGTCTAGCACAATTAATACCTATGTAATGAAACAGGCCTTGGTCAATCATAGCTGGTTACACGTATATATAGAATGGTAACTTTTGAGAAATCTAGTTTGATTGCACAGCTTAATTGACCCAGAGCCAAAGCTGACTTGAAAGGAAAAGAATGACATAACTCACATCTGCACTTTAACCGTCTGTGGCCACAACAGCAACCTTCCGAGCTTGTTGACGGAACTGTGTCTGAAA
Source organism: Branchiostoma floridae (assembly GCF_000003815.2). Classification (NCBI taxonomy): domain Eukaryota; kingdom Metazoa; phylum Chordata; class Leptocardii; order Amphioxiformes; family Branchiostomatidae; genus Branchiostoma; species Branchiostoma floridae. The sequence goes on from NC_049983.1 coordinate 2,449,065, forward strand.
GCAGATGAATGGAGTAGCAACAAAGGGTTGGTGTATATGATTGAGCATATACAACAGGCAGCCAAAAATTAGTTCGTCCGAAAGTAGTATTTCTCAATATATGATGATATATATTGTGTTACCAGTTAAGTATTGAGATTTGGCCAGTAATTTGATTAAAAGCTAGCTGAATACCAAATGCCATTATCATCTGTTGGTCCCTTCTTAATCCCTTCTCTTTTAAAGTCTGAAAATAAATTGGCTGCAGCGTTATAAAAAGCTACACCATTACTTTCTGTCCCAATCTACCAACCGAAAATCAAGACCATAGCATGTCTAGATAGACCGACATAAAACATAAAACATGATGTTTCGCTGATGTACTATAGCAAGCACCTAACACACAAACACAAACACTACAGAAAATATAACCCTCTAGCAAGGGTAAAAACATTTCGCAAGAAACCAGTTGGCACAATGTCGCCTAACATAGAAAACAGTTCGATTGTCCTACCACACTTGTCATGTATCTGATGGCAGCTCCAGTTCTGGCTAGACCACCGCTGTAGACTACGTCACTAAGTATGGCGGCTTGGAGACCCAGGACGTCACTGTAACTACCCAGCGGTATGTCGACGTTTGGTCTGCATTGATATTGGATAACACCAACCTATAGGGTAAGTGTATGGTTGTGTTTTAAATATGCCAAGTAGGTGTGGGTCTTGTTACAGTACTCCAGGTATTGGTACAGATCTGATTGTCTGTCAAAACAAAGGTCTTTTTCGTTATGTACAAAGGATCAGTTTGGTGGAGTATCCGACTCGCACTGGCACTTTAGAATCCTATTTTTACGTAAACAAGGCTAACTGCCTCTGTACGTCTGTTTGTAGAAACAATTTTAATACATCGAAAAGGACATAAGCCAGCATTATAAGGTGATGTAAGCTTATAAATGTAACACATGTGACATGTTGTTTTTTATTTCTACTTAAAAAACATTTTCATACCAAGATGTGCAAACGTGAGTTTGTAGCTTCCACCATTATGCTTACGAAAAACATACTTTGAATCAACTGCAGTGGTATGTACCAAAGTGATGTAGTTTTTCAGAAAAATTACATTAGGGGCAATGAAGATTGATGGTGTCATCCATATGGTCCAAAAATAATAGTTAGAATTCTTTCATGCCCAATATTCGTTACAATGTTCCATTCTTTCTTTAATTCAATAATGAGAAAAAATAAAGGGCAAAGGGCCAATTAAGCCAGGTAGGAAACGTTCAAGCTACGTACTTTATATCAGGACAAGCTCGAAACGTGAATTTGGTGCTAGCTTTACTCACATGTATATCAGTGAGGTTGCTGAAGCATCCTACGACGTATGAGAGGTAGTCTTTAGCTTTCTCAAACCCCTCCCGACCTATACTCGAGGATCCGTCGATCAGGAAAATAACATCCACAGGGCACTGGTCGGTCGGTTGTCCATCACTGGGCGACTGTCCGTCAGTGGTCAACGGTGCAGTAGTTGGTTCTGCAGTAGTTTGTACATCCCATCCAAAAAACATGACCAGAGGATTTTGTTTGGTTCTGCTTAAGGTATGTACAAAATGTTTTAGAGTATTCAGCCATGCAAAACAAAACATTATTCAACTTCAAAATAAGTTTATGTTGGGGTTAGTATTACATTCCTTTTTTCTTCAAAGCTCTAATGTTGCGTTTAGAGAAATGCTGGCGCCTTCCAAATCTTTTGGCCTAACTTGCAGCCTTATTGTGGGCGTTTCGTTATTCGTTGGGGGAGGCGATTTTTAACACTTCGCGGACATGTTTTTGGGAAAGTTTTTATGTCGGGAAAGGAATATGCAAGAGAGGTATTGTGCCCATTTGCCGTCCAATCTCTCTCAAAAAATCACAAAAACACAAAAAGGCAACGACGGAGGCTAGAAATAAATATTTCACCAACCGGCATTTGCCCCGATGTTGAATGTTGCAATCGCGCAAATGACAAGTAGTATCTTCCACCACATGTTGCTACCAGATATGCCTCTTCCTGTATGGAAAGATCATTTCTATAAATTGGCCACAGAAGGGAAAAAGGTGAAACAAGAGAACTGCAAACGCTCAGTATAGTATTTAGTTACAGTCATAATCGTGAAAAAAAAGACACAAGCATGAGAAGATACCGTAATGGCAACTTGAAGAAAATACAGCTTTGAACTGAAGATCTGACCCAAAGAGTTAGTCTCTACGTCAAGAAAGCTATCAACCCCTTAAATACAACACACTCTTTGGGAATGAAGCAATAAGTCTAAATCTTCAGCCAATCACAAGAAAGACATGTGAACATCACGCGTAATGCACGCGTTGCACATGCCGTCAATCAGTCTGAAGTCCGGAATTCAAGCAACAAAAATTTACAAATGTTCCACCAAAGTTTTAGTCAATTTTTACACTTTTTCGATTTACAATATGCGCGCAATTTTCTTAGAATAAACTAAATTAATGCATTTTGTCAGGGCTTGACACCCGTAATTATGATGATGTTGTACTTTTACATCATAAACGCAAACTGTAGATGATCCATTCAACGGAAAATAAATTATAAATTCGTAACGCAAGTTCAACTTCATCCGCGGAGTATCTATCGTATTAAAACCATGATACTTAGGGATATCAAGTCCAAGGACGTTGGTTTTCAAACTGCGAAAATTTGATAATACTTTGAGTTAAACCCACAGTCCGTTGAATTGGTATCCCCCAGTACCCTTGATTTGAATAGAACGGACAACCTTATAGGATGTCCGACGAATAAAGGTACGGCAACGTTTAATATAGGCAGGTTTATTGTTAATTTCTGAATTATTGTCCCCGGTACCTGATAGGATATAGGTTACCTCTCGGATTAAGGTGAAGTAGCATTAAATGATTGTTATTTCTGACGTTTGGGTCCGAATGAAATATTAGGCCCACCTATCCAATAAACGGCGATCGCGATGCGCTCTCACTGCGACTGAAATAGGATATGTATAACCTTTGATTCCATATTTATTAAATGTAAAATGTAAAAAAAAACGTTTCTTTTCTATACAATTCGTTGAGCGATTTGTCAAATTTAAGGTCGCAGCAAAGTGCGGCGAGAGCGTCTTCCTAGTGAAAATGGGGTATACCATTATTTCGTGCACAGTATCACCACATGCCAGGACTACATTCTCACGAATACGAAATATTATTAACCTTGCTTAGCAGCCAGTTCAGCATAAGAATACACACTCAGACACTCACTCACTCACTCACTCACTCACTCACTCACTCACTCACTCACTCACTCACTCACTCACTCACTCACTCACTCACTCACTCACTCACTCACTCACACACACACACACACACACATACACACACACATACACACCCATACATACACACACACACACACATACACACACACACACACACACACACACACACACACACACACACACACACACACACACACACAGACACACACACACACACACACACACACACACACAGAAACACACACAAACACGTACGCACGTGATGTGTGGGGCCGCGTAGCACAGTGGTAGTGTATTCGGCCCGTGACCGAGAGGTCGCCGGTTCGAATCCGCCTGCCGTGTTGCCGGTCTTGTGCCCTTGGGAAAGGCACTTTACACGACTTTCCTCACTTTACTCAAGTGAAAAAGAGTCGCCCCTCGATAGGACGTTAAATGGAGGTCCCGTGTATGGGGAGAGTCATACCCTATGCACGTTAAAGAACCCGCCACATGTGCGAACATCCACCCGAGCGGATCAAACCATTCCGGCCAAAATAGGGGTAGGGAATCTCCCGAGCAGCCCTCGTAACCCCTGCTTCGCCTATTGAGTCAGTTAGTCCTCACTCATTGTGAGCAATTGGGCTGGTCTCAATCATGATGTTTCTGACCTAGGGCGAAGATTTGCTGTTACAGTTCCAATCATGCAACCCGTAACCTTGAGTGGCCTTCAGGCCTTGTTACGTGGTGACCATTGAGTAAAAAAAACACACACACACACACACACCAAACAGACCCAAACATAGAGCCCAAGCAAGAGAGTAAGAGAAGTTGTGTAACGCACATTAGCGGACACCGGCTTGTTTTCTCAGTATCAACTACTCCGAACCGATAACAATCTATAAAACATATCTAAGGCAATACCTACACCTACATCAAAGTGGATAAATTATGCCAACAGTGAAATTGATAAAAGCCCTTTTAAGTGTAAGTTCCTCTAATATGACATGTGTAACATGCAACAAACAGTGGCTAATCGTGATTTTTATCCCTCAATCCCGTATACCAGTACATCAAAGTGGATAAATCATGCAAACAATGAAATTGATAAAAGCCCTTTGAAGTGTAATTTCACCAGACATGACATTTCTAATGTTCAAGAAACCGTGGTTTATCTTGAATCTTTATCTGGTTACTTTTAACGGTACTGAAATGTCCCTTACCCGGCGACATCAACATATCAACATTTGCTTTGTTTCAGATCCTTCAGAGGAGCTATATCGGGGCAAAGGATGAGTACAGTAAACAAAATGATTTTTCACATGGCAAGAGGACAGATCAAAGCAATTGTCAATAAAACGTTTTCACGAAGGAAGCATATCGCTATGTTATGACACTTTGCTTATCTCACACATGGGCTTCTTATTCCAAAAGGATGACACAAAACAAATAGAATTGATATCATCTTATGTTATTCGGTGAGACCTTATAAGTTATGTATCCGATGTAATTAAAAATGTGTTCTTGACGCGATGCTACGCTTTATGTCCATTTCCTATCGCGTATAGTTGTCATTAATTACGCTAGTTATCATAACAATGTTTTCTGTAAGGTTTATGTCATACTTGTTTTACCCGACATCCACGTTTGGCAATTGCAATTTGAACCATGTAACTGACGTGTACGTAACGTTTGGTGTCGAGGTATTAAACGTAGTAGCCTGTCAAGCTAAGGGCACAACCCGCCGTACGTGCTTTTTGTCCGTGCGTTTTTTGTGAGCTCCCATCCGCCACGTTTTTTTTTTTTTTCTGAAAACGTGGGGAAAGAATTGCAAGAGCAGGGAGGGAGAACGTCTCAACGCTCGCTTGTGCAAGGTGCAAGTATGTGGTCTGTACGCTACACCTGATCATTGCGTGCATCATTCGTTGCGCAACTACTAGTGAGTTGTATGTGCTTACATTACAATGTACGGTCACTTTGCAATTGTCACGTTACCGTATGCAGGCCGTAATTACACATGCTGCGTACGCACGGTTTCCTTACTCGCTGTACGGGGCACACGTGCCACCCGTACTGTCTCGTACGAGGGGTGAATCCGCAGGCCGATTGCACAGACATTTCGATTTGCACGTAGAGTTCTACGGCGTGTCTGTGTGCTTCTAAATCCGTTGGGTTCCGTACGATTCCGTGCGCACGGATGCGGTACTTCTGCCTATCTGTGTCTCTCTCTCTCTCTTCTTCCGTCTCTTACTCTCCCTCTCTCTTTGCCTCGCTCCCTTTTTCCCTTTCTCTCCCCCGTCTCCGTTTCACCCTATCTCGCACTCTCTCCCTATATCCTTACTCCCCTCTCTCCCTCTCTATCTCTATCTTTCTCTCTCTTTCTCTCTCTCTCTCTCTCTCTCTCTCCCTGATTCTGATTAGATTCAGAATACGCGCGGACCCTGTTTGCCAAATGTTTTGCATCTTTCTACCGTTCCGGATCAATATCAGGTTTACAATCAAAATATTACAAACAATTATATAATCTTACATATATGCGTAAGATGCGCCACCTACCCGAAGTGAAGATATCTGCATGTGCTCACATTTTTCCAACCTCAGCGTGCTCTCTGTATCCTCCATCAACAGCCTGCGGACACAAGGGAAAAGTAGTCCTAGAGCGGAAGTCACTGGGAGACGGAAAGTGCTATTCAGTAGACTATGCGTGGTGTATGATATGGTGGATGTAGCAACTACTATCTACGCCAGTCCAGAAAGAGAATTCCCAGAGTAATAATACAAATAAAATATTACCCGTGTCCTACAGGCCGATCATGATTCTTCCACTCCACAAACACCCAACATTAACCCCCCCTCCCTTTCTGTAAAAAAAATTCATAGCGGTAGAGACGTCGGTCCGCCGCTGCGACCGGAAAAAAATGGCAGTGTGTCCGTGGGCGTTGGCCTTTGTTCTGAGATAGGGGTCCCTTATTCCTGCTACAAGTTTATAGTCTTCTAAATAACTCTTCGGCCAGAAAAAAATATGACAGCACGCGTGTTTGCTGCTCCAAGATTACGAGGAGCGGTCAGCTGCGGCCCATGCAAAGAGGTCTTGCCTTCGCAGGCGATGTCCTTGGTGCTGACATGGGAGTCCGAAGTCCATACTCAACTTAGGCTTAGGTCACATTTCCAAAGCGGGGCCCGGCCGGGTCATTTTAAGAAACGAAGAAATCAAACT
>NC_049983.1:2455631-2516533 GCF_000003815.2 Branchiostoma floridae
TGTATCCCTAGAAATCCACACAGTTCATTACAATGAATCTTATTTTGACATTTTGTGTACTTTTATGTCTTTTATGTCATTCTTTTCGCTCCCGAAAGCTGCCCGGCCGGGCCCCGCTTTGGAAATGTGACCTAAGCCTAAGTAGAGTATGGACTTCGGACTCCCATGTCAGCACCAAGGACATCGCCTGCGTAGGCAAGACCTCTTTGCATTTCAGAGAAAGATTGTTCTGCAGCAACACATTACGGCACATGCTGGAGAAAGCAGAATGCACAAGAGCTTGAGACAGCTTCCTCCAAGCCTTCGGCGAGCGATCAGCGGCTGTGAGACTGAAGTGGCAAGTTTCTATGCGTCCGCGAGAGATGTCTCTGGCACACTGCAATTGGGATCGCTAATCATTTCCTTAGGAACACACTTGAAAGTTTGGAGAGGGGAGGGGTATTACTCAAGAACAAACATTTTAACATGAAAATTTTGGTCAAGAGGGTTAGAAATCTGTTGCCTAACTAGTTGTTCCAAGGGTAAATTGACTCAAACCACATATACATTCTTCTGTAACATTCCCGAAGAAAATACTGAAGTAGTATTTTAATTACACGACCCTTTCGGCTAACTGGTTTATTTATGCAACATGTATCATATTGAAAGGATAGCCTGCTTTCTTGTATTTATGTCAGCGCTGCAACATAGCACAGATATTTAAGATACAAGAGGAAAGACGTAAACACGTTTTAAGTGAAGTGCTTAGTAGGTAGTCGTCTTAAAATACGTTTGTCTTGGCATGTTATAAGGCCACAGCAAGTAAATTTTATGGTTGACATCAGCGCGCGCATTAATTTTCGCCTGATTTCCGAAAAAAAACAACATCTTTTTTCCTCTTCGGAGATGGTCAGATAGACCAAAATAGGCAAATATGTTGTGTTGTTGCCTAACAATCATACTTGTAGAAGTGACACTAGGGAGGTAGCCATGCCTATAGTTGCAGAAGTGAAACTTGTTGGATAGTTGTAAAAGTGCCACTAATATGGAAACCATGAATGTAGTTGCCAGCTTGGCAAGTGCTACCAGTGTACTACACTATTTTTTAATTTTATTAGAATAGTCACTTTTCTAATACAGGAATGAGTGCCTTGTTAGTTGCGATGCCACGTTTTGTCACTTCAAATATTGTTACGATGCTTATGGTGTCTATTTTGAAAATTTAGCCATCTTGTTTTTTACCCATCTTGTATTTTTGTCGCGTTATCTCATTAATATTGCACTCTGCATAGGATGTTATCCATAAAATTGACTTGCTGTGGCCTAAATCGTTTCAGCATACAAAATGTCTCCCGATTCATTTTATACTATATCTGTGTCTGTATTCATTTATATGTAGCCGCCTTGCGTCGTAATGCCGCTTCACAGGCACGCAGCAGCAGCGGATTGTTATGCACTGAACCACTTACACATCTTGCTTTAAAATATTGTTAATCGTTATGCTTTTGTTCGGTTTACACTATTTCGCCCTTCTTGTATTCATATTGTTTATATGGTATGTTGCTAAGGCACACTCTAGATGCAAAATTATATCATAAATGAGTGCTGTAGGTCTTAGGTTAGGATGTGAATCTTCCAGCCTAACCTTCTTTCAGACAAGGAGGTTATAAAAGTTTTTTTAACCTCCTTGCTTCAGACAAGGACTTCTGGGGTATAGAAACCCCCATCACTTTTCCCTTCTTCTATCGCTTATTTATTGTGGAGTGGAAAGTTTCATGGACCTAATTAGTAGTTTTATAGCAGTATTTGCCCATCATAAACACAGTACTTATAGTTGTGTGAACAACAATGTATTAGGTAATTTGTCTCTATTATAAGCCTCTGTCACACACTATCAAGTTTCGACCGTATTTGTTGATGGCGGGAGGTCGCCACCTTTTACCGCCACGTATCAAGCCTGTTGGTCTTTGTATTGTTCAAGTGCGTTAAAGACTTAAAATCAGTGTCGCATTGTCCTTGACTTTGCAATACTTCATACTAAAGCTAGGTGGCGCACCAAGACAGCGTACCATAGCCATAAAATGGCGCTCTCCCTGCGACTTAAAATTTAAAAATCAGCCTTACGAATAGTAGAGAAAATAAACTAAATGCAATCTTTTTTACGCTTCGCGTGTTTTGTTGTCTTTTAAGTCACACTTTTGCACACATTTTTTACGATGTACACCCAGTTTGAATTCGAAGGCTACAAACATCCGTTTTAGGTCGCAGTAAAAGCGCAGCGCGATCGCGATCTGTCGGAAATCGGGCCGTATTAGGGTTGGTAGACTCGTTGGGTTATTCTGGTTTATTCTACTGTGTGACATGGGCATAACACGTAATTTACATGTCATAATAGAGTTGTCTTGTCACAGCACACACAGGTAACCTGCGCTATACAAATTACGAGACCTAACTAGTACATGTCATCACACATGTTGACTGACAGAAAGTCAGACTACAGAGACACACCACGCTCCAGTCGTGCCTTTTCATAGAACAGCTAGTGTACCTTTTCTGTCGTCTGACACTCGGTCAAAAATGGCGGGAATTTAAAATTTCCCGCCATTTTCAACTTCCTCACCAAACCGGAAAAACAACAGCACACCTGTCATACCTGATTATGGTTCGAAACGATGACGTCACTCCAGGAACCCGCAATTCCCGACATTATTCCCTACTGCTTGTGGACAGAGTCACACACCAAACGGACGCCATGTTGTTCTCATCGTCTTGAGAAAAGACACTCGCTGTGTTATTAAAAGGCGGACAAGCTTAGAAGACTCAAGGTGAGATTTTAAGATATTTGTCTGATTTCTTTGTTGGTCCGCGATTTTCAACGTTGGCTATGTTCTATTGTGCCGGGAAAGGGAGTTTGTTGAGGAAGGGAGTTTGCCGTGATAGCGAGGGAGGGAGGGGCAGAAACTCGCCACAAAAAGATATTGCAAATTTGACACGTACGTACAGGATGTACCGCTATAAGGTCACCATACTCATGTTACTGACTAGCCTACAATTCTTCTGGTATTTGTCTTTTATTCAAGGACGCTATTGTACAGATATCATATCCTACGTTATCATATCAGGTTGCAATATCACGTTATATCATGCATTATTTTTCAGAGTCCATAATGTAATAACGACATCAACAAATTTTAAAGTTTTGGCTTGCTTGGGAAAATATATTCCGTGCCAACAAAATGTTGACCATTCTGACGTCACACATCCAAGATGGCGGCCGCCGTCAAGCGCCCTTTGCCGAACAAAGTCCGAATTCGAAGAAGCCAAAGTCTACAAAACTGTTACACCCGAGTTGCGTCATACACTGAGTGGCGTTTTCTGGGCGAAATTTTCGTCCTTTTCTCAAATGGTTATATTTCTGAGTCCTGACTTACTACAACGTGTAAGGTACAGAAACTGGAGAAAGTGTAGCAGTTCGATCCTGGCTACGGTCATCAGGATATTCACACCGCCGCCATGGCCCTGAGTAAGCCTAGCAGCCCGGACCCGGTCTACACCCCAGGTACGGCTCGGGGGGCTAAACTGGCAGCTCTGCTGGTGGACGAGGGGACTTCGCTGGTCAGGAAGATATTTGAAGATGAAATCCACAAAATGCACCCTCCAAGCCTTCAAAAGCAGCTGGGAAAGCACAAGAAACATCTCATTGGATTATATAACTTAAATCCTGGTCAGAAGAAAGCTTTGTATCCAGTCAACGGTTATATGCCAGATAGTGTACAGGGGCTAGACATATCACTCTTAGAATTCCTATTGAAAGAACTGTGTACAAACGCACCGTACTCAGGTCCGAGGAACAGACTTCGGCAATACAGGAACAAAAATTACGGGCACATTTCAAGCACGGACCTGTCTGAAGAAGACTTTGACAGACTGTGGAAGGAACTGACGGAAATCCTTGTTGACCTCGGCGGGGACAGAGACAAGATTTCAGAAAGACTTAACACCAGTATCGACCCGGAACAGGAAGCAAAGCACTTCAACCTACTAGAGAAACTTTACAAGGATGACATGGAGGTCAAAGACCTTCTCCTGGCTCAGGGACATAGTCTGAGAAAATGTCAAGAAGACGTTTTGGATCATGGAAGGAGCCTGCTAAAAGGACAAGAAGCTGTCTTAAATCAAGGAGAGGGCCTAAAAGAAGACATTTTACATCAAGGCGACAGCCTTAAGAGGGGGCAAGGTAATCTTTCAGCTCAAGGTGAATGTCTAAAGAAAGGTCAAGAGACTCTTTTCGCCCAAGGAGAGAGACAAATATATGGACAAGAAACAATTTTGGTGGAGTTGAGAAAGTTGCCAGAGAAACTCCGTGATGCTCATACCCCAGACCCAGGAGCGGACTCAGGACCACCTGAAAACTCAACTTCCATGACAGGTAAGCTTTGTAACAGTTAGTACAATCTCTACATATGAAAGGAAACATGAAATGTTTAACCCCAGATCCACATTACCACGGGTATACATGTTTTCTTGCGGAAAAAAACTGAATCTGATGGACTCTGACTTTACAATCCCTAAATCTGTTAGCATATCGTCAATATACGCTCAAGAAGTATCATAATGATAGAACTATCTGAGGTATAGTTATATGTAAAACAAATGCACGCTGTACATGTACAGGATTGGCTGGTGCCCCTGATGACGTCATCACCTGCCTGAAGGACCTGTACTCTACAGAGTATGAGCATGTGCGGCCTCTGCCGTGGTGCGAAGACTTCAACCTTCAACTTGAAAGCATCTACACCAACCTGCAACTCCAGCGAAGGGACAGTAGGGGGCACTTCGAAGACACCGGCGCTATCGTAAGCTTAGGTGATATTTACAATGCAAGGGAAGGTGAAGATAGTCATAGTAATCTCAGAAAGGTACGAGTAGAGGGGGACCCTGGTATTGGGAAGTCGTGCTCTTGTCAGAAGCTTGCCTATGATTGGTCCTGTGGGAAACTGGACAGGTTTAAGCTTGTGTTCTTTCTGGAAATGCGACACTTAGCTGGAACATTAAAAGATGCTATTTTTGAGCAGCTCCTACCAAAGGATGCCAAAACCACCTCTGACCAGCTCTGGTCCTATATCCAAGATAACCAGGATGATGTTCTCTTCATCCTGGACGGTCTAGATGAGCTCAGTAAGGCAGCTAGGGAAGTCACAGATGTGGTGGACTTGATTCAAGGTAAAATCCTCAGGAACTGCCATGTCCTGGTGACTTCCAGGCCGTACCACTGTGTCAAAGATCTGGACAAATGCCATAAGTTTTACAAAATCGTAGGCTATAGCAAGAAAAATTCAGAGGGTTTCATACAAAGATACTTCCACGAGTCTCCAGAATCTGCTTCTAAGCTAGTGAAACAGATACAAAGTAACACAAATCTATCAGAAATTGTAGTTAATCCCCTCAATAATGTACTTATTTGTGCTGTTTGGGAAGATAACAACAATCAGTTACCTTACAGCAATGCGGAACTTTATGAAATGATTGTTTTCTCCATTGCTAAGCGATTCTGTACAAAGAATACCCTTCCCATGGAGGGGGACGAACTTCCTTCCATCATAGAAGAAGCCTTGCGAGGCCTGGGAAAACTGTCTTGGGAGGGTCTAGAGCAGGAGCAGCTCCAGTTTAACATAGATGAGATCATAAAGAAGTATGACGCAGCGGCTGATAACATGTTGAATATGGGCCTCCTGACCAGAGATTACTCTTTCTCAAGAATCAAACGCACTCGCATCTGCACCTTCCTGCACAAAACGTTTCAAGAATACATGGCCGCCCGCTACATCAGTGGCACGGATGAAAGTAGCAGAGAAGAGAGGATGGCATGTCTTCGTATCATGTTTGGTTTGACAAACTCTAGTCACATCGACAGGGAGGTAATTTTAAGTAGCCGCCGTAAATACAGGGAGATTCAAAACTGGTTACTTTTGATCATGGGTGAGAATGCAGACCTGCTGTTTGACATGTTTGCAGAGGAGCTAAACAAAGCCAAAACTGATAAGGACAGGGAAGTTTTAACGTTTTTGTGTATTACCTGGCTTGGCAAAAGTGCTGCAGGTGGTAAAATGGCTGAAATTTTAGCACCTTTTCTGTCTCAGCACGTAACTAACAACCTGGGTGAATTGAGTGATCATTATGATCATATCAGTTGGTTTGTAGGGTTGACATACGTACTGAACTGTCAAAAGAAACTCAGTGTGAGTAACAATCCAAGGATGATACAGCACCTGACAGTCAATTGCAGTCATATTGCTGCCGGTTCTTCACAAGAAGAGAAACTCGACTTGTTGGAAGACACATTATCAGATTATAACAAGATGCGCTCTGTGACATTATTTGAGACTGGCGGTGGGAGTAGGGCTGTCCACCACAACTTCTCTCCATTTCGCACATTCATACCTCGGTGTGGAACAGAAACTGTGTCCATTTGTGTCAACACTAACAATCCATTATATCTGTACCTGCTAAGTTCATTGGAGCAGCTTTCAGAGGCGCCAATGGTAGAGCATGTCAGAATCGATGTAGGTACTTTCCTGAGAGAAATGAATATGGACGGGCCAGATGTAGACTTCTCAGAATATGACAGGCTTTTGGCACAAATGATAAGAAGACAGAGCTGCCTTTGGTCCATAAGGCTAGAGATAGGTAGTTGGCATCGTCACGATACTGAAATCAGCGGGTTCGGTAACCTTACAGAGACCCTACAAAGCATCTCCGAACATGCAAGACTTGAGGTCGTTGAGTTCGAACTTCCACGGAACGATGTGTTGATGACGTCCTCAAATACAAAATTCGAGATGATCGGTATGATTAACAATGTGCAAATGGTAAAGTACAAAAGACACGAGACATTCGATGTTGAGCCGATGGTGCACGAACTCACAGACTGTATAAAGAAGAATAAGGCCCTAAAGACACTGAGGCTTAGATGGAAACTCTGGGATAACACAATTATAACCAATAAAGTTTACCACGGAGTCTGCAGTAGCCAGACCCTCTCCAGCCTGTGTTCCGCGATTCAGAGGAATCGAACTTTGGAGACGCTGGAGATTGACGGGATGTTGTCTGAGTCCCAGTCAGGACGACAGGCAAAGATAGTTGCCAAGTTACAGGGTAATAAACCTAGCAACTATAAGAAACTCAAAATAACTATGTCTGACCGCACGCCTGTTCAGGATTTTGTCATGTTTCCAGCTGCTTGGGTGGGGTACCATGAGCAATAGAACATGTTTGGAACCCAGTGGTCCATCATAAGACCGGGAGTAGCGAAAGTCTTCATAGTCACTCTAAAGGGCACAAAAGGTGACCTTTTGAATTTAGAAGTGCCCTCAAAATCATTTTGAAGATGGTTACATGCAAGATTACAACCGATACAACCGATACAATTCGAAAGTGCCCTCAAAATCATTTTGAAGATGGTTACATGCTACATTACAACCGATACAGTATAATCAATATAATGACAATGTTAATGATCGTTATTGCATATCCATCACCTACACGGGCTGAATGTGCACAAATTAAAAAAAAAAAACTTTAAGTAGAAGTATACAGAAAAAAACGTTACATTCTATCCAAAGCTACATTAAACTAGAGTTAGGGATTATATCGGACAGTGGTAATCATCAGTTTAATCAATTATAATTTCTCCATTGAACCCAATCTTAAATTGATGCAAAGGTTATGCTACACGTATTAAACAGATTTCTAGCAATTGTTTAATATGAAGACCTTTTAATGTATATCTTTTCCCGTTATTTTGTTCGCTAGATACTAAAAATTGTACAATGACAAGAGCACGACTATTCCTAATATTTTCCATATGACACAAACGTTTGTTTTATTTATTGTTAAGTATCTCTTTTCAATTAGTCCATCAACATTTTAAACATCATATTTATAAATTGTAGATGTTATCATTGCATCCATATTGTTCACGGATGATTATGATAGATGATAATAATCTTTATTGCATGTTCATGCCCGTGGGCTAAATGCACAAATGACCACACGTGGTCTACTGGGTGAAAAAAAATAAAAACAACTAAGGTTATACAATAGTTTCAGCTAAACTAAGTGGAAAATGATCTAAGATATCATTTATCTCCATACGATACATCACATCGTTAATCCTTAACGATACATCTAATAGTTTCTTCTCTCTTTTTAACATTCTTGTCGCAGAGCATTTGTAATAGACACGAAAGTCAAATGAAATGATAGCATTAAATTGTTCATGTTCTTTCCATGTTGAGTATTGGAAGATTGTATGTGTTTGTGTATTAAAGAGCTGTTTTTGCCTAACTGAATGCCAAGTGCCGATCTTTGACAGCTGTATGCTGTTTTGTAGCGCCACCTAGCGTTAGTACAGAGTAAAGCAGTCTGTTACGAATCGCTTAAAAGGCAGGTGTCAAAACGCTTATAACTAACAGTGTGTTTTATGTAGAAGCTAAAATATGATAACTCAAATACTGAACTAGACTCTTTGGTTTGATTGATTGTTTGGGTATGAGCGATAAACCGTGGTTTAAATAAAACATCGCGTAGGGAGTGGTCGGCTCCATGTGAGACTAGATAAATCATATTATAGTTTATCCCGCAAAACGTAGATGTCATCCGTAGTATATCATGGGTACAAGGATGCACTGTACGGTGTCTCTTTCTACGTCTGTTTGGTCGTCTATTGAATAATCTTTGCCATTATTGTACTTTTGATAAAGTAAAAGATGAGCAACAATTCATATTAGATCGTAGACTGTGTCATAAGGAAATAATTGCATTTTTGTATTGTGTGACAGAAAATGGTCAATTTTCAAGTATATTTATGTTTTGATGCGTTTAGGCAAATTCTAAATAAATCAGACACAACTATTTTCATATCCGCGCAAGTACAAAAAAACGAGAAACACCCAATAACCATAGTATAACACTACTATACATTATTATGCTGTTTATACTCTTCTGTGTACCAAATATGTGCTATACATTTGTTAAGTTATTTTCGACCTGCATCTATCCCCTCTAGGCATGGTTGTACTAAAAGTCTTTGATCATTAAACAGCCCCCTGGCGGAACACATCAACTTTGCAGGTATAATGTTATACTGAAGGACATGTAAATGTCCTAGATTTGGGTCTGACGCTGTAGAAATCCCCATCTCCTGATGAAGAATGCGAGCGTGCGCGTTTTGTATGTGTGTGTGTGTATGTGTGTGTGTGTGTGTGTCTGTCTGTCTGTGTGCCTGTATGTGTTTGTGTGTGTTGTGTGTGTTTGTGTGTGTGTCTGTTTGTTTGTGTCCACGTGTGTGTGTGTGTGTATTGTCGTGAAATTTATTTGTGTGTACATTTCTATTTTTCGTTTCGACAAATAGCCGACAAGGTCCCGATTTGAAAATGTAACGTTAGCCTTTAGAAGTTAAAAGTTGAATATGTGGGTTTAGGCCAAATACTTTCTTGTGGGGTGGAAAGTTTTATGGACCCAATCAGCAGTCTTATAGCAGTGTTTGCCCACCATAAACACAGTCCTTTTAGATGTGTGAACAACACTGTTTTGAGGTAATTTGTCTCTATTATACGCCCCTGTCACATAGACAACACTAGCCCCGGTCGGATTTGTTGATTGCCATGCAGAAGGTCGCCCGATTATAAAATCGACGGAGGGTGGGGCGCATTTTCTTAGAATTTCATATTTTAAGGGGCTAGGTGACCGTCGAACATTGGCCCACCCCACGTAAGAATCGCGTAATAATTGACTTAGCACAGGGCTTATTATTGCCGAAAATCTCACTTTACCCTTTTTACCTGATAGACGCTCTCACTGTGACCTAAATTTTACAGATCTCTCAACAAATTGCTCACGAAAAAATGCTTTTTGTACGCTTTGCTTCTTTCGTACTGATTGTTTGCTTTTCAGTCACACTTTTGGATTTTGTATGATATACCCAGTTTAGTGTGATCGTGATCTATCGGAAAGCGGACCAAAAGCCGGGTTCACACATGCGTACATATGGAAGTCACAGCCTCTACCAGGCTCCACAGGTCGCTGGAAAAACGGTAGAAATCGGACAAATACAGACACATAATATGCCAGAGTGGTTAGCTGTCGTGACACCCAACGTCGCTGGCATGTTGTGTGGCTGTATTTGTCTAATTTCTATTATTACTCCCGCGGTAGAATAAAAACTTACATACGGGCCTATGAACGGACATTAATATATACGCACGTGTGAACCAGGCTTCAGGGTTGGTAGACTCGTTGGGTGGGCTATTATGATAACCCTACTGTGTTGACATGGGCGTAACATGTAATTTACATGTCATAACAGAGTTGTCTTCCCACAGCACACACGAGTTACTTGCATTATACACATTACGAGCCGTAACTGGGACATGTAACGTCACGCATGTTGACTGACAGAAAATCAGACGACAGAAACGCCTCGCTAAAGCCGCGCTTTTTTATAGTGCAGCTAGCGCAGCGTTTCTGTCGTCTGACCTTCAGTCAAAATAGCGCGAATTTGAAAAAATTCCCGCCATTTTCACCTCCCCACCAAACCGGAAGAACAACAGCATACCTGTCATACCTGGTTATTGTTCGAAACGATGACGTCACTCCAGGAACCCGCAAACCCTGTCATTATTCACTATTGCTTGCGGACAGAGTCACACAACAAACGGACGCCATATTGTTCTCATCGTCTTGGGAAAAGATACTGGCTCTTTTCTCAAAAGGCGGACAAGCTTAGAAGACTCAAGGTGAGATTTTAAGATATTTGTCTGATTTCTTTTAACGCTCTATGTAATACTTGAGCGTAGTACAAACATGGTCGTTATAAAATTGTGTATAACCCTGGGTCATCTAAGGTCACCAGCTACAACAAGAGTTGTGCAGCTGTATTGATGTTGTTTCGGTGTTGGTACCAAATTGTAAAGTACTGCATATATGTATAATATGACTAACGGTTTGTTTGCAACCTGCACGCTGACCAAGGCATGCCACTATTTCGTGGATTTCATCCATTTTTCATGCGTTTTTAAGAATACATTGTCTTTTCCGTAAGGCGTAGGCAGGCCATTAATAATTAATTCGTAGGGAAGCGGTTTATATTCATACTGGTAGTCAGGAGGTAAAAATTTCACGTAAAGCGTTGTCGTTCTACTTCACGTAAAGCGTAACTGAGCCTAAAAAAGTCCGATAAGTCCCCTTAATCATAGTCTGGTCTTCCAATGATATTTCGTAAACCATAGCGGAAACACCAGCAATGGTCTTTCCGACTATTTCGTCATCAAACTTGGTTTATATACAAGTATAAAAGCAAAGTTTCTCCCTCAAAATGCAGTAAATAATGTTTCAACTAAGCACCCCTCTCCCCACCACACAAACATACACACAAATAGTTTAGGACGAGGAACCATCCACATCGCCTAAGGGCAACATGATTAAAATTCCAATGCTGAAACGGGGACCCCTACTATTCCACAGTAAAGGAAACGCCTTCTTAGTGCCTACATTCTTGTCAACACCTGTGTCTTTACAAATATGTACAACGGAAATAAGACAATAATCGATATAGAATATCGATCGAATGTCCAGAAAGATTGAAAGCCAAGCACGCGATTTTGTAAAGTTGGGAGTTAAGTAGTCAGTTGAAGTCAAGCAAATCTTCATCCTTATTATATACTTGTTAATCGTATGCGATGATAGTAGAAAAGTTATATAATTGTTTCGCCTGTCTATTTTTGCTTCCTTTTGTTTTAGTTAAGCCCCAATTAAAAATGGAAAATATCAGATACCAATCCGACGCTAGTACTGCAGTCAAATGCTAACGTATTATTTACTTAGATCTTAGGCCACAGCAAGTAAATTTTATGGATGACATCAGCGCGCACATTAATTTTCGCCTGATTTAAAGAAAAAAAAAAAGATTTTCTTTTTCTTTTGCAGGGATGGTCAACATGATAATAAAATACAAAAATGAGCAAATATGTTGTGTTGTAGCCTAATAATTGTACTTGTGGAGGTGACACTTTTGAGGTACCCAGGTCTGTAGTTCTTGAAATGAAACTTATTGGATAGTTGTAAAAGTGACACATATATGGAAGCTATGAGTGTGGTTACCAACTTTGTTGGTAATGTCTACCACACTAATGTCACTTTTACCACACCAGTACATGTCTTCAATACAGAAATGAATGCCTTGCTGGCTCTGATACAATGTTTTGTCCCTTTTATTCTTTTACAACATTCATCACAACTTTATGGTGCCTATGTTTGAAAATGTAGCCATCTTGTTTTTTTTTTCACCCATCATGTTTTTTTTTTCGCCCTAATCGCACTAATTTTGCAGTCTGTAGAGGATGTCATCCATAAAATTTACTTGCCGTTGCCTTACGGTAAACACAGAGCATAATACTACGGCGACCTCGTATGGGGTGTTGTTACTACAAGCACGTAAGTCTCCTCGGACATTTCAAGAATGTGATAAGAGATCTCAAGAACCCCTTAGGAGTCTTCTTGCCCCTCTTTATTGAATCAGCACTCAGTCATGCAAGGCAAACATTTGTGCCTTACCAAGGTCAAATAGGACAAAAGCGTTGACCTCGGGTATCTTAACGATGGCTACGGAAATGAATATTCTTTAATTCATTCATCTATCCTTGCTGTGTACAAATAGGCAAATATATCAAAGAATGTTTATACCGTAGAACCAATAGTGTAAATGACACGCTAGACTTAAAATGTTCACCTATTCATATCTATGGATTTTCATATAACGTTGTGTCTGTTTATATGTTTTTTAAGTAGTGTACGTAGTAATGGACCTTGCGAAAGTCGCTGTACTTTTGTGGTGTCAATAAAGATTGACATTCTATTAGAACTATGCAGATCTTCGAATGAAATCCAGGAAATGTAGACAACAGCTAGTGCATTCTTCAAAAGGCCGAACCTCCAGTAAAATATATAATTTATATAATGCATATTTCTGTATCTGTTTCTGTATCTATTTCTATATAGCCGGTATAACCGCCCTTTGGCTTAACACACCAGCGTCTTTCACCGTATTTTGCTTACTATGTATGTAGTACATATCTTCTCTGGTCAAAAAGTTGATTCTTAATTCTAACTTATTAAGTTCGACTTCATTTTCTGAGACAGTGGAGGGCGAACATGCATTCCCCCTTTTTTATGTGTGGTTTCTGTTATGTTTATATTGTGGTCTTGTTTTTGTCTGTAAACGCGGAGAATTCTGGATGGAAACTTAGTACACTCTATATAGAGCTTCCTTCCTTCCTGATGATAACGTTAGTAGAAGGTGACAGTTTAAAATGAAATGCGACATATACTTTCTGATAACCATAACCCCCATCCTGAAGAAGTGGTGTGTTCCTGACGTCACTGCTGGAGATAGAAGGGTCATTAGTACTATAAACAAGGTCGACGGAGTTCGTCCGAAAATTTAAAGGGGTAATTCCCTATAGTGCTCATTCCAGTGTTGGGTGTAAAGTGTTAGCAATTTTCTATAATTAAAATGAAGTGTGTTTCGTCTTCCACCATCTTCGGCTTACAGCAATTGTAAGTTATTTCGAACACAGGTACCTGATTGTACAGCCTTTTTTTTCTTTTTCAATATATAACAGATATACAATAATTCCGTGTTATGTCACGGCTCATTGCGCTAATTCGTTTGCTTAAGCACCTTGAAAAGAATTATCAACACGAATGAATGACCAAATGCTCACCTAGTCTTTCCATTGTGTACCAGCGAGCAAGAAATGTACTTTAAATAATTGCTTAGATGCTGCAACCAACACATTTACACTAACACAGAAGCACTGTTATATTTACCTAGTAGGAAACCTTGCAAGTTCAGGTGTTTAATAGATCAATTGCTCAACCTAATAAGCCTTTCAACCAATGATAGCCTGGCATTTATCGGTTTGACCAATGAGAAAGTGAGCGGGATTGGGGGATCGGTCTATCACGTTTAACCTGAAAGAGGATCCACCCAAACTAAGCCGAAATCAAGCATGTGCTTGGATATTATGTAATTTGATCTTTTGTTTACGAATGTATAACACCATCGTGAAATTAAAAAAAAAAAAGATTCAAGGGTGTAAAGTTTTTTTTTTTTTTTTCTAATTGAATCTTTTGCATGCCTTGCGAAGATATATGTAGGGAACGAAAAAATGCGAAAGTGTTTAACTTACGGTATCTAACAGTGCAAAATTTGAGTCCACACCCCTACATGTCGTCTGTATGTTTCTATATTTCTACTCTTCTGTATTCAACAGAATAGGAACTGCTGTGACATAATTGCTTCCCCTATTGTGTAGGAACTAGATCTGTTATCTAATAATTGCCTTCTTCTGTTGTTGTTGTTCCGATTGAATTGGCCGAATAGTGATGCGGTTTGTTTCAGAGCTGAATAGCAACAATGCTAGACATTTGTAGTCTGTGTCAACTTTCCAGTATGGGCAAATGCAATAAACTATAGCTACATACTTGAGTGTGTAAGTATTGTATTACTAGTGTTACAAGTGAACAGTGGAAGAAATAGAACAAAACTATGCGGTCACTAAATATCGCTATCCAAGTTTCCCAAAACAACTGTATAGTATAAGAAATTCACATGTTTTATATATACGCATAAATGTCCCCGCCATGTAAAAGGTGTAAGACTGCTTATCATTGTATACCGTTACGTGATTATTCAAGGGCACATGTCCCCATTTGAAATAATAAGAAATGAAAAATTACACTTAAAATTTAAAAAAAGGTACTGTCATTGCATATGAGAAATCTCCCTATCTTAAATCTACCACTTAACAAGTAGTACAATCCTGCATTTCAGTTTCAATAGCGAACCAATTTTTCCTCTCTACCACTAAATTGAATCGTCGCAAATATGCCCTCTTGTACAGTACTTCCATATCTTTAATCTAGGATCCAAAATTTCAAAACATATATTTACCAGCGAGTGACACTGTTACCCACGTTCATACCACACCAAAGCTCCCATTCACACTGTATTACTTTGTGCCCGGCCAATGTATTAGGTTACAACAAAGTAAACAAGAGCTTAATTGTCGGCACGATTACTCCTAAAATCCGTACTCAATAAGATATTTAGCAACATAAGAAGGGAGATTAAGACATTATAGAACGGAGATTACGAAGACTTTCTTAATACGCCCATTGCTTTCAAGATGTATTTCGTTTGTGTACACAATGGATATTGGACGCTTCGCGGCCCTTTACCGGCTCGGCCCAACACCCTGTCAAATCAGCCCAACCCTGGCCCAACCCATACACGAAAACTAGCCCTTACTCTAGCCGAATTAACGAAGGTGTTGAGCCGAGTTGTCAAGGGTGTTAGTAGCCCCAACTACGCTTTTCTACGTGGTTATGTGGACCACAAAAGTAACGAAATTCTATAAACTTTAGACTTTAAAAAAGGGAAACAAAGGCTAGGAGAGAGTTTACGGGTGGGTTAACGCCCCCCACCCCCTTGACCAACGTAATCGTAAAGACTTAAGTGGCCAAGCTCTTCTGCCAAACTACGATTAGCCTATACCAAGCGTAGTTTTTCTTGTCGAGACTGGACCAGTAAGGTACAGCGCCGAAGCGTCCAAATCCCTTACAAATCTACTTGAGCGTTTACTAAAAGTAAATCTCTTTGCCTTGGTGTAACACGATCTACTGGTATCGCTAACCCAAGGGGGTCAATGGACCGGTATTCCTTTCTCTTCCAGCCAATAGTAGGACAGCCTGTGTGTACAGAGATCCGTGACAAAAGAGGTCGGGCAAGTTTTTTTCAAGACGCCATAGCGTAAGACAGCCACAGCGACAACATGGGTGCCGGTGGAACCAAGGGAAAGGAGACTACCTCAGCTACTAAGCTAGCAAGACAGAGCATAGATGTCAAGGTATGTTGTCTGACTAACACTGCATACAGTATGCTATGGTCTCCTGGATCTGTGTTATAGGGTGTCGCTATGGACAACACACGAACAGGTGTTGTTAAAATGTGCACGCCCAAAATACCATGGCGTCAAACGCAAGTAAACAAAGGCACAAAAAGCTGTATTTTTGGAGGACTTATAGGCCCTGTAGCTTTAGGCTTAGGTCACATTTCTAAAGCGGGGCCCGGCCGGGATCTTTTAAGAACAGAAAAATTAAAATGTATACCTTGAAATATACACAAATCATGCCCATGAATCTTACTGTGACATTTTGTGTATTTTGATGTATTTTATGCCATTCTTTTCGCTCCCGAAAGCTGCCCGTCCGGGCCCCGCTTTGGAAATGTGACCTAAGCCTTAGAAAGTGTGACATGGCACTTGTACTCTAGTCGTAAGGTCGGTACCCGCATACCATGCAAGCGTTACCCAAACAATGAAAAAGATACGCTTCTGTGGGCGTTGGAGGTGCCATGTTCCCTGTTATGGTATCTACGTTTGGAATCGTTACAGTTCAAGCTTGTTAAACTCTATTGTTTAACGCAAAGCACACATGTGTTTAGCGTCTACAACTCGACAGAAAACTACACAATAGTGACACGAAAGTAGATATTTTGTTTGGATTTACACAACTAAAGAAGGAATTACAGGTTTTAGGACTAGGATTTGTGGGCTAAACGCATTCCCACAGATGCTTGAAAAGCTAGCGTTTGGTGCAAACAACTTGTTGCATACGATTTTTTCACCTTGATTTTCGCCTGTCCCATCTTTACTAGCCGTTGAAAACTGAGTCAAGTACGGAGAACTAGCTTGAACTTGTATGACCTGTGATTCTGTAGCTGCATGGGAAATTTAAAACTATGATTTAGAAGACCACAGACGCACAAAACGTGAACAGATTCGTTCTTTATTATTTACGCAGTACGAACTGTAAATAAAGACAAACTTGCAACGCCCAGTGGCAACGCCCTAGCCTGAAAGTATTGACTGTAAACATTCTAAGCATTGTAATATGGCAGTGATAGCGTGACATGCACTGCACAGAATATACCTTCCCACCGTGTATGTTTTGTTTGGAGGTTTCTCGAAATACGTCTAGTTAGTATTTTATCGGTTGAATCTGGGTTGTGTTTTGGGTACGTTAGCCACCTGCAAGCTATACCAACAAGATTAGAGTCTTGAAAATGCCGCGAGCTGAAAAAATCTGTAAAACCCGTGGAGGAAGGAATGCCAAAAATGTGGTCCAAAAATACTTGTCTGTAATCTTTCTACACACCACACCTCAAAGAAATTTCGTCTGTACAATTTCGTGGTAGATTTTGGTCTGTTAGTGAGGATAGAAACGGTCTCGTATTTTGATGCCGCCGATTCGTATCGGGTTATGCTAAGTCGTTATAAGTAAGTAACAGGTCTTGCAATGTTTTGGTTTTTGAAGGTTTCAGGTGGTCGCGTGAGGACAATAGGTCGACCCAGACTTAACAAAAGGATTCACCAGATAAAAGAGATAACAGAGATAAAAGCCGGAATGTGGGATCCGGTGGCACAAGGTTGCATATAAGATGGCGCCCGTCAAAAACAATATACATTAGAAAGACCACATTTTCGCGAAAATGCATAATGTTTTCCCTGTCTCATTTTGTCAAGCTACTCAAACACAACGCCATACCATTAGGCTCTCACTATATATAGTATTGTGTGCGAGCAAAAAATACATAGATCTACTTAGTTTTGGGACCAGATTATTTACTAGTAGTTAATCATACTATTCAATTAGGCTCGTGCTATAGTATTGTATATACGAGTATAAAATGGCTTGCTATCCAGTAACCTTTGAGTGACCTTGGTAATATCATATTAAAAACTATAATAATAAACTATAAAGAAAATTAGCACCATCCGCACTTCAGAATGTACATGATATTGAATGTAGTTCTTAGTATCATTTCATATTTTACTATGTCTTGCTTGTAGTTGTAATTAGTCCTAGGGCATTAACGTGGGATAACATATCATTATCATATTATACCCCCTAGGGAGAAGAGTATGCCCGGATGTCCTGTCACAACCAAGACGGGAAGCTGACGGATCACTACTTTGATGACGTCAGGACGCTTCACCAGGCCTTCATGCGAGGCGTGCGGATATCCAGTAAGTGCGACCTAAATATTAGTCTTCAGGTGTATGTATGTGTGTGTGTGTGTGTGTGTGTGTTTGTGTGTGTGTTTGTGTGTGTGTGTGTGCCTGTATGTGTGTGTGCTTGTGTGTGTTTATGTGTGTTTGTGTGTGTGTGAGTGTATGTGTATGTGTCTGTGTGTATGAGAGTACATGTGTTTGTGTGTGTGTGTGTTTGTGTAATGGTGTGTGTATGTTTTTTTTGTGTGTGTGAGTATGTGTGTTGGTGTTTGTGAGTGTATGTGTATGTGTTTTCGTGTGTGTTTGTGTCTGCGTGTGTTCCTTCGTGTCCAAAACAGCTACAACCGGAAAACCATTCCGTCTTCTCTCTAAATCATGATAATGATGCGTTTGTTGCAAGTGACAACAAAATGACAAAGAGTGTACAGTAAACAGTAAAGTAATCAACAACTATTTTTTAAGTCCAGCGCTAAATTTTAACTTATAGGGTTTGGCTTCTTTTTCTGAGACAGTAGAAGACGAAGAATCCCACCTTTTCTGTACTATGTGTTTTTTTAATGTTGAGAGGAGAGTGGCAATCTTTCTGTCTGTAAGCGTCGGGAGATTAGGGTGAAATTTACTGACCTCTTTGAAGAGCTCTTTTTTTCTTGATCGTATAATTTTGAGACAGGTTGAAAGAAAATGTGTTTTTCGTCTTCTGCCACATCCAACATACATTATTGACAGGTCCTTATGGAACCAAGGTTATAGAAATCCCAATTTGGTCGGTCTGCCATCGCCGCCTGGCGAATGTGGAAATAACTACATGAACTGTTGATCACTAAACTGTCCTCCTCTCGTACCTAGCGAACGAGCCGTGTCTGGGGTGGCGACCCGCCGTGTTGGCTCCCTATGAGTGGATGACGTACCACCAGGTGACTGGCTTACAGCCGCTTTCAACATTCTGTTTAAAAGAAAAAGAAGAGTAGAGTAGAGTAGAATAGAGTAGAGTAAAGTAGAGTAGAGTAGAGTAGAATAGAATAGAATAGAATAGAATAGAATAGAATAGAATAGAATAGAATAGAATAGAATAGAATAGAGCAGAGCAGAGCAGAGAATTGTGAGTAGAGTAGAGCGGAGTATCTAGAACACCAAGTAGGGTAGCGTAGAGGAGAGTAGAGTAGAGTAGAGTAGATAAGAGTGGAGTAGAGTAGAGTAGAGCAGAGCAGAGTATTGTGAGTAGAGTAGAGTAGAGCGGAGTATCTAGAACACTAAGTAAAATAGCGTAGCGTAGAGGAGAGTAGAGTAGAGTAGAGTAGAGCAGACCAGAGTAGAGCAGAGCAGAGTATTGTGAGTAGAGTAGAGCGGAATATCTAGAACACTAAGTAGAGTAGCGTAGAGTAGAGTAGAGTAGAGTAGAGTAGAGTAGAGTAGAGTAGAGTAGAGTAGAGTGGCGTAGAGTAGAGCAGAGCAGAGTATTGTGAGTAGAGTAGAGCGGAGTATCTAGAACACTAAGTAGAATAGCGTAGCGTAGATGAGAGTAGAGTAGAGTAGAGTAGAGCAGAGTAGAGCAGAGCAGAGAATTGTGAGTAGAGTAGAGCGGAGTATCTAGAACACTAAGTAGAGTAGCGTAGTGTAGAGTAGAGTAGAGTAGAGTGGAGTAGAGTAGAGTAGAGCAGAGCAGAGCAGAGTATTGTGAGTAGAGTAGAGCGGAGTATCTAGAACAATAAGTAGAGTAGCGTAGCTTAGCGTTCCGAGTAGAGTAGAGTAGAGCTGAGCAGAGTATTGTGAGTAGAGTAGAGCGGAGTATCTAGAACACTAAGTAGAGCAGCATAGCGTAGAGTAGAGTAGAGTAGAGAAGACTAGACTAGACTAGAGTAGAGTAGAGTAGAGCGGAGTAGAACACTGAGTAGAGTAGCGTGGAGTAGAGTAGAGCAGAGCAGAGCATATGTAGGATAGGGTAGGATAGGGTAGAGTTACAGTAAGGTAAAGTAGGACAGTAGAGTAGTTTAGAGTAGTTTAGAGTAGAGTAGAGTAGAGTTAGGCAGAGTAGAGTTCTTCGGTAAGGCAGAAATCTTGGCTTCCGGCTTAGGCCGCTCTTCAAGTTCAAGTCACTGACACTTCAGCTTTAGGTGACCTGACAACTTCTCACCGTAAATTACGAAATTTACTTCAAATCTACTCTGCAAATTCCATTTTATTTCGTCGTAGATAAACGAAGGGATACAATGCCTCTAAATGACAATGCGTTATCAGTACATATGAGGTGTATGCAACGGTTTCATAGTTTGAGCCACAGAAAATATACTCTACTTCCCCTCTACTTACAGGTGTATATCAGAGCTATTAACTTCGGTTCCGGTCTGGTCCACAAGGGTTTACAGCCTGCGACTACAACCTCCCTGGGTATATTCTCTCAGAACAGACCAGAGGTGAGTTCGTTTGCTTGTTTGTTTGTTTGTTTGTTTGTTTTGTTTTGTTTTGTAAGGTATCTAATTGTCTTTAATAAATAAAGGGAAGAGCCTTAGTTATTCAAACGTGTTTAATATCCATTTTGCCCAGGACAACTTGAAAATGAATTAGGTTGTTTGTACGCAAAAAATGTTTTCGATTCATCAATCGCATTGCTGTTTTTCCTTTTGATGTAGTGGGCGATTGCCGAGCAGGGTTGTAACATGTTCTCCATCGTGGTTGTACCGCTGTACGACACTCTGGGAGCCGAGGCCGTCCAACACATCATTAACCAAGGTGTGCATGCCTCCCTTTTTGCTCACATTTTTTTTTAATTTTCTCTCTCTGTGATGATTTCTTCATCAGATCATTAAAACTTTATCATACTTTTATATCTTTCATGATATTCAAAATTTATGAATTGAGACGTCACTGTACTGATTGTTGTCTAACGAAAAGGGGCCTGATTTTTTAGTTACGCATCATGTCTAACAAAAAAATCGTGTCTAGCAAAGGAAAATTCAGCTTTTTTGCTGACTATATTTTTTAAACCCGTGTGCCCTCATTCCCTGCCCAGCCGAACTCCGCACGGTGGTCTGTGACGTTCCCGACAAGGTGGCAAAACTCCTGAGTTACGCAGAAGGAGCCAAAGATAACATTCTGGAGCGTATCATCATCATGGACCCGATCACGGACCAACAGATGCTCGGTCAGGCCGAGGAACTGGGCATTGAGATACTGTCCATGCAGGACGTCGAGGTAGGTGTTGGTCTTTGCTAAGCTAGGGCTTAGAGAGGGAGCATGTCACCCCGCAAGGGTCGGTATTACCCCGCCGTGTACCGTACGCACATCGACCGATGATGATGATGATGATGAGATAGGGAGCTTATTGAGAGTAGGAGGGAGATAGGGAGGAGAGGAGATAGGGAGGAAGAGGGAGGGAATGACAGAGAGAGAGAGAGAGAGAGAGATGGGCACAGAGGAAGAGAGGTAGGGAGAGACTGAGGAGGAAGAGAAAGATAGGGGAGGACATGTGAGGAGAGGAAGGGTAAAATATTAAGGAGGGAGGGAAGAAGAGAGACTATGAGGAAGGGGAAGCGAGGAGATGGGGGAGGAGGAGAGGAATGGGGAAGTAAGGGGGAGGGAAGAAGATAGAGACCGACACGGGGAAGAGAGGGAGGGAGAGCCTGGGGAGGAAGAGAAAGAGAGGGGAGGACAGGTGAGGAAGGAGGAAAAACAGGAGGGAGAAAGAGTGGCGAAAGGAGAGAAAGAGGGACCTACAAAGAGGAAGAGAGGGAGGGAGAGAATTTTGAGCAAAGAAAAGTAGGGGAGGTGAGTTGAGGAGAGGAAGGAGGAAGTTAGAGGGAGGGAAGAAGAGAGAGACCGACATAGGGATGAGAGGGAGGGACAGACTGGGAGGAAGAGAAAGTGAAGGAAATAGAGGTGAGGTGAGGAAGGAGAGAAATTAGGAGGAAGGAGAGAGACCGACAAAGGGGAAGAGAGGGAAGGAGAGAAAGAAGAGGGAGAGAGAGATACATGGGAGGAGATCTGAAAAAGGAGAGAGAGAATAAGGGAGGGAGAGAAGGAGAAAGAAAGAGTAAAGTAGAGAGAGACTGGCTTAAGAGAAGAGAATGAAGGAGATAAGGGGGAGAAAGAGATAAGGGGAAAAGAGGTGAGGAAGAAGAGAGAAGGAGGGAGGGAGAGAGGAATGGAGGGATAGAATGGGTGAGAGACGAAAGAGAAGGGAGGGTGAGGTACGGAGGAAGAGAGAGTGGGAGGGAGAGATCAGAAATGAGGTGAGGGAGGGAAGAAGAGAGGGAGTGATGAAGAGAAGCAGAGGATGAGACACAGAGACAAAGAGAGATTACATAAAGGGAGCACTATGAAGAGCTTGTTAAAGTGCTGCGCCCAGTAAAAGCCATTTCTGATTTCAATACTGAATATGCAGAATTGTTTCTGATGGTTTGTGGTTAACATTTATGTTAATATTTCTCATTTTCACAGCAATTGGGAGAAAACAACCCACAGGAAACAGTGGTATGTCCTTCTACATCCTTACTTGTAACTGATTCAATGTTTGTTGTGCATTTGTTTTGCCTTTTGCACTTGCACTTCTATGATATTACCCACCGAACTTCTTTAGGTGTTTTAATGTTCTTATAATACACCTATGCAGCGATGAAGTCGGATAGCAAGTGCTGTCGTAATTCGTACGGTTTTTTTTTCAGCCACCCAAACCAGAGGACCTGGCCACAGTCTGCTACACAAGCGGAACTACAGGTGTGTAGAGCAACATTCGGACATTCCACTAGCATTTCTCTTGTGGCGTCGTGTGTAGCGTAACTGGTGGAGCGTTCGGCTCGGAATCTATAGGTCCTGAGTTCAATCCCTGCCGTGCCCCCGACGTTGTGCCCTTGGGAAACGCACTTTTCACGACCTTCCTAACTTCACCAAGGTGTAAAAAATGGTACCTGACTTCGGTCGGGGAGGTAAAAGAAAATAATATATTTACGTTCTGTCTATACTGTGTATGTGGCACTGTTTATATTGAGTTACAAGTTGTCAATGACTACAGTGCCACATTGTCCTCGTTTTTCCAAAACAAATAGGAAAAATTCTCTCAGCAACAGTGTAAAAGATATTCATCTGAACAGAATGTCCTGCAACTTTAATGAGAAGCATGGACCATATCTTTGGTCACATAATTCTGCCCTACCACATCCAAACATAACTTAAGCTCGCTTTATATTGTATGTCATTAAAAGCGACTTTAGCGGATAATGTGGCAATGCACTCACTTATATTAACAGTGCCACATACACGTGTAGTACAGACAGAAGGTAAAGGTAGTCTTTTCTTTTACCTCACCGACCGAAGTCGGGTACCCATTTTTTACACCTGGGTGAAGTGAGGAAGGTCGTGTAAAATGCCAATTCTATGGGGAGCAACGTCGGGGTTGCACGGCGAGTGTCGAACTCGTGGACTCTAGATTCAGAGACGAACGCTATACCATTTACATCACATACGACGCTACTTTGGTCACATAGGTTAAGTGGTCCTTCTACAGAGGTGGTCACTTCTACAAGTTTGATTATACTTATCATTTTCTGATGTAGTTAAAGCAGTTACTGTTCCCTCATCAGTTAATTTGCTTTCCAGGAACTCCCAAAGGTGCCGTGTTGACCCACAGTAACCTGATCGCCTGTAACGGTGGGATTTTACACGCCTGTCAGGTAATTCCTACTTCCTTCCTGCCAACCTACCTAATAGATGTAAGTGCCTATGTCAGGGGCAGAACTCTTGCTCCTTCCCAAAATCCTATTGAGCAGTGAACACTAATGGAAAACCGTATTGGCGATAATGTAAAAATTAGCAAGTTCAGGGTGTCATAATCTCATCCGTGAATATTCCAGGTCATAAGAACTCACCCCACACAGCAACCCGCTATCTCAAGTGTCCAAAAGTCTAATCTTTAAACTTTCTGACCAGCGCAAGTTATTTCAGCGGTCAAAACTACCGCCATCTTGCCTTTCCATGATATCATTTTAGGGTTACATTGGCAGTCATTGACGAAGGACAGTAGATACTATCTGAAGCAAGACTGACCCTTTTCAAATATATTACAGTTGTTTGAGTAACTATTCTTACGTGTAAATTACTTCTTTCTTATCAATTTTATATGGGCAAAATATATTTATGAAAAGGTTTAAACTATAATGGTGTTGTCCTCTATTTGAAATTTCAGCGTCACCTGAGCTTCAACAAAGACGACATCCACATCTCCTACCTCCCCCTGGCACACATGTTCGAAAGACAAGCGCTGGTAGGTGAAATAACACAGTAAACTTTACTTATCTATTTTCCTTTTTGTACTTATGCACGTATATTGATTTTGTGCTTTTTTATTACTCCTGTTTTATATCTTTGTCTTGAGTATGTGTTTCAAAAATAGAGAAGAACATGTTAGATGCAGCCATTAGCGATTGCAACACAGTGTCCTAGTTCCCTTTCCATTTAGCCTAGTTTAAAATCATTGTAAAATCATCTGCATTCATAAGACCACATGTGGTCCTTTTGTGCATTTAGCACTTGGGCATGAATATGCAATAAATATTATCATTTATTATCAGGCCTTATATGATCAAGTGTTTCTTGGTTAATACTCACACAATATAATTTTATGTAAGTACAATTCACGAAAAGTTCAAAACAAAAAGCACAGTGAACTTGGCTCTACTCATATCAAAACATGCTGTCGAGGCAGCTACATAATAAGTACGAACGCCAGGTTGCATTTTGGTCAGTGTTGTCAAGTGCGCTTTATATCAAACAATAAACGTTATAGGGTCTACATTTTCACATTTAATGTATGCTCCAAAGTTGACGGGTGAACTACCGAGAATTATACTACCTATCATACAGTAGTTGCTAGATTTCAACAGTTCTTCTGAAACGGAACTTTTAACAGAACAGTTCCCGTTGTCTCTCGCAGACTCTACTCTTTTCAGTGGGAGCGAAAATCGGTTTCTTCCAGGGAGATATTAAACTGCTGACAGACGACATGATGGCGCTGAAACCAACCTTCTTCATCACCGTGCCCAGACTACTCAACAGGATGTATGACAGGGTAGGGATGTGTTTAACGCTACTTCACCTTTATCCGTTGGGTAACTTATATCCGTTGTTTTTCAAAACAGGGTATTTAAGCTCATCATGTCGACGGGTTGTGGTTTTAAACTGCGATATGCTGAACATATTGCAATTTGAAAACACCATCCGTCGACGTGATATCCCCAAATAGCCTGTTTTCAAAAGCAACGGCGTATAAAGGTTACCCAACGGATAAAGGTAAACTAGCGTTACTAGTGAAGACTACGGTAAATTTTAAGGAAGACACAAAATCTAATGCGAGACGGCGAAAGAAAAACACTGCGGGTAAGAATCACTAGATGGCTTGATAGTAAAAAAAGACACCAAAAATGTTGGAAAAAGAAATGAAGCGAGACAAAATGGAGGCACAGCCAACACGTTTTTTTTTAATTTTATTTCTGTATTTAAGAGATGCAAAAATAGTGACAAAAGTGTTCTAGAGCGGTATCACTTATTAATCAATAAAAGTTATGGCCACCAATAACAATTATGGGCACCACAATCTTTCCAAATACAAATAGTATGCCTTGAAACCAACAGTCATACAAGTATATCCTATCATAACCATCTTTACCACCTTTCAAAAAAAATGGTTCAATGCCTAGAAGTATCTAATCATGGCATTGTACTGAGCAAACTGTTAAACAATTATGGCTACATCTCAGTGAGTGTTCACAGTTTATCAAGATGCCTTGACAGGTCGATTCTCTTCTAATACCAAGTCTTCCTCTTATGATTAAGCTTTAAAATCACATCCCGATATGATATGAGTAAATGACTCTTGACAAAGTTTAAATCAGAACCTAAAACATTACGGGCTAGTCACTGCCGCTATTTGGGGTATTGTTTGATTGTCTGTATTTTAAAGATAAATATTTGACTGTTGATATTCATGTTTTGGCAGGCATGGGCATTGGTTCAAGGAAGCTCTTTCAAGACAAAGATGCTGCACAAAGCACTCAATGCAAAGAAAGAGCTGCTGGCAAAGTAAGTTATGACAATCATTTATTTTCATATCCCTTTTCTATTATTAGAAGACACATAGTGTTTTAAGGTTTTATGTGTTTCTCTGCTTGTTGTTGTCGGTCACACGTAATGGTTTCTGTAACAGATGATACCGATCCTTTTATTGTCTACAGAGGCATATGTAGGAACGACACTATTTGGGATACACTCATCTTCCGCAAAGCCAGGGTGAGTTAAATGATCTTATGTGTTTGTATCTGAATAGCCAGTTAACCGTCCTTCGGCGTAACACACCAGCTTCTGTGTCAATATCTATATATAGCCGGTATAAATGCCCTTCGGCATAACACACCAGCTTCTGTATCAGTATCTAGTATATAGCCGGTAGTACCGCCCCTCGACGTAACGTACCATTTTCACAGGCCCGATGCGCGACTGCAACTGGTTAAATTACACTGAACGACCTGTCACCCTAACCTCTCAACATCTTTAGCTGAATACTGTATATTCAAGATTCCCCTAGCCCATTCTCATTGAAATGTGCAAAATGCTGTGGCCAGGCTTTACGACTTGATATGAAAATAACAGTCAACATCTATTATATTTTACGAAAGATGCACCACACTATTATCATTGGTTGATGGCTTGGAATGAATCATTCCACCCACTAAACAAGGGGGGGGGGTGCCTGAGAAGACATAAAGAATTCATATACCAGCCAAATACGTAACAATTAAAAACATACAATAATTGTTTAGCAGGTAAAGTATGAAGCTACCCATGCCCTCTAACAAATTAGATCGCTACTTTCACTGTGTGGAATGGATTATGCTTGTCGGCAAATTTAGTAACACGGTCGTAACATTTAGTATCGATTGCATCTAACCGTTGTTCTTTTGTACCTTACAGGCCCGAACGGGTGGAAATGTGCGGTTCGTTGCGGTCGGTGCCGCACCCCTGTCTGAGGAAGTCCTCACGTTTGCAAGATGCCTGTTCGGATGCACGGTAAGATATATTGTCGTTCTGTAAAGGATTTTCATTTTAAAAGCTAAGAGCAAAACCCGACGTACGTGCAAATACGTGCTGTCTAGGTGCCAAAACGTGGGCAATCGTTTGGGATCCGTAAGTGGTAAGTACCTCCATACTAACTCGAAATGAATCCGACGGATTTTGGAGCACGCAGGCACGCCGTAGAACTCACGTGCAGGCAAAACGTGTGCCATCGGGCTGCGAATTCGCCCGTCGTACGTGCCAGTATGGGCGACGCGCCTGCCCTGTACAGCCTGGACGTTTTCAGAAATACGTGGAGGACGTGGCCGCCCCAAAAAACGTACGGACAAATTGAACGTACGGCGAGTTGTGCTCTGAGCTCAAACGTCATTTCATCTTGCGCATGTTGGATTACAGCGTGAGTGAAATAGTGAGTGAGTGAGTGAGTGAGTGAGTGAGTGAGTGAGTGAGTGAGTGAGTGAGTGAGTGAGTGAGTGAGTGAGTGAGTGAGTGAGTGATATTAAGTAAGTGAGTGAGCGAGTAGACTCAGTAGACAATGATAGAAGAGAAACTGAAACACCATTCCAAAATGTTGAACTCATTTTCTTTATTCTTTATCTGTCGTATAATAACTGACCAGGTGTTGGAAGGGTACGGACAGACGGAGTGTTCGGCAGCCGCAACAACCACTATGATGGGCGACTACACCACTGGTAATGTTTCGATATGTTGTTGCCGTTATGGGGAGGGGGGTGGAGGGGTTGTCCGACACTAACTTCTAACTTACAGTCTAAAGGAAATGGAAGTTTTAGCTGTCACAAGAGTTACTGACAATAGTTTTTCCTATAATTTTAGCTGTTACTAGAGTTACGGACACGTGACTTGAATAACCGGCTGATAGGACTACAAAGCCTGTACCTTCCCCCGTCTGTGTTTAGCAAAGATATATTTGCAAGCTTGTCTGTCAAGAGTCTTCTCATTAGTTTTTACTATTTTAGCTGTCACTAGAGTTACGGACACGTGACTTGAATAACCGGCTCATGGGGCTACAAAGCCTGTACCGTCCCCCATCTGTGTATCTGTGTAAAATATATTTGTAAGCTTGTCTGTCAAGAGTATTCTCATTATCATCGTTTATATATCAAGCGCAGTCAAGTGTTAAACAAAAGTATATGAAAACTCCTTACCTTAGATCATAACTTAGATCAAACAAAAGCATAACAGAATAAAAAGACTCTTTTACACAACCATTGGTTTATTCACACCGACGTTTCGATGACCGTCTGAACTGGTAACATTTTACGTTCTGCCCGCCCAGGCCACGTGGGTGCACCGATCCAGTGCTCCATGATCAAACTTGTGGACGTGCCGGAGATGGACTACTACGCCAAGCAACACAAAGGAGAGGTAGGGTTTATCATGTTTACCGTAGGGAAAACATAGTGTTTTTTTCTGGTGTGTGCTTCTTCCTTCTTTTTTCTTCTGTCATGAACCAATCAGAGATTAGAACTGTCGGTGTTCCATCAAATAGGAACGACATATTAGCTGTACAGGAAATATGACCAAAATAGCTGTTACGGCAAATATAAACCTAATAGTATAGTAATGAATTTAAAAGCTTGACAAAAGGTAAATCACTAGGTGATAAACATCCTAGCTTTTCCTAGGAAACGGTTCCTTTCTTGATTTTAAAATGTTTTCTTTCATCTTCAACTTTCAAATACTTATGGAAAAAGAAATTTTAAAAAAGCCCACTTTAGTTAAAATCTTTTGAACTGAAGCTAGATTTGAACCGAAACTTTTCCTCCACTAACTGTGACATTGTTTGGTTTTCCGAACGTCTCAGGTTTGCTTCAAGGGCCCGCATGTGTTCCAAGGGTACCTGAAGAACCCTGAGAAGACGGCGGAGGCGATCGACTCAGACGGCTGGCTACACACTGGGGACATCGGAGCCTGGCTACCGGTGGGCAAACCTACTGTACTTTCGTTGTTTGTTCTGTAATTCATATATATAGAGAGAAAGATAAACAGTATACTAGTAGGCAAAAGACTTCCATTCTGTATCGATGTCTGTATCTTATAAATTATAATATATTTCTAATATATAATAGCAGTAGAAACGCTCTTCACACACGAGCTTTTCAGGCACGCGACTCTGTCAGCAGCTGGTTATATTACACCGAATACCTGTCACACATGTATAACCTTTGTACATCTGACTTCAAATATTGTTTGGCTCTAGTGAAAATGCGCCTACTGTATGTTAATGAGTTTCACATTATGATGGTTCTAGGAGATAAAGAAATAAATTATCTTTTGTTAAAATGTATGGTACATGAAGGCATCATTGGAAATACAGAGTGAACCAATCATACGCTCACCTGCTAAGAGGTCTTTCTCTCTCTTGCCGTGCTTTTCAGCACCTTATAACAGCGATCGTCAGCCAGAGGCCTCTCCTCACTGGGCGTTTCGTTCCCGAAACTCTGGAACCCCCCTTGCTTAACTGCTACACTTGCTTCGTGTTGTTTCTTTCTTCCATCCGTTTTCTTCTAATCGTCTGCCAGACTCTGGACTGGACTTTGGCTAACTCTTCACCTTCAGGTTGCTCTCCACCTGTTCTCTTCCGAACACTTGACTCTGTGCAGCTTGTTCCTATCACGGCTTCAGTCATACTTTCCTGATCTACTGTACAGTATACCCAGCTCCCACTGCTAGCTCTTCCTCTGGCTGGTTCTCACTAGAGACTTCTCCTGACACCACAGGGCTACTGCTGCTGCTCGGCGCTGGAGCTTCACTTATTTGGTCCTGGGGACTGTGGTTATATACCTGCCCCACGTCCTCCGTCGTCTGACAAGCTGTCTGCAATGCTGAGCGACTGTGCTGCTTCATGCCAAGACAGCCCTTATGCCCTTAGTGTATCGTCAAACCTCTATAGGTGGTGACTTTGCTCCAGCCACAGCTGCAGATCCTCAGCACCACGTCTATTTTGCCCGTTGTTGTTTGGCGGCTGCACTTAGCCTTAGCATGACTATTTGTAGTTTTTGCCGTGCACATGAGGTCCGGAGTTGGGCTTTGGGCTATTGCGGCACGCGGCGCATCATCACACTAAACGGTTAATTATTTTGTTTTGTTGAATATTTCAGTGTGGACAACTGAGAATCATTGACAGGAAGAAGGACATCTTCAAACTTGCACAGGTAAATCCTTGGCCTGTCCAATTCTCTCATGAGATACACAGACCAGGCAATGCTCTATATTTGTTACTAACTGATTGTCATAATTCAAAATTGAAACGTTTAATATATCCAGCAGAACACAATGTTTTGGATGACTTTCGTACCTTTTTGGGGTACCAATTGCCATTCACATAGAATCTCATTGAGAAGCTTCTAAAGATTTTAGATAAGTACTAAAGGTTTCCTTTCCTTCCTTAGAGCCTTCGCTTCTTGGGATATTACATGTAGATTGTTGGGAAATTGTTAGAACTATTCACTTATAAATCTCTTTGGCTTATCTCAGGGAGGTCCCGGCGTTTTCCTTAAAATTACTTTGAGGTATCAGAGGCAAGTGATGAGGTTGTTCTTCATGTAGATCTTCTTCAGTAAATTTGTATGTCGCCATTTATAAAGAATTTCCATAAGATATTATAGGTAGATTCGGATATTGACCTTTACGTAGAACCTTCTTTATGGTGTTACATTTAGATATTCTGCTTGTCCTTTACACAAATTTTTCTGAGATATCATCGGAAGATAGTTGCCCATCACTTCGAACTTCGAACTGAATTTCACAAGATGATTCTGGGGGTGCCCATTGCATAGAACCTCATTGAGATAATGCAGATATTTTTTTCTGTGGTTTCTCTTCGCATAGAACCATCTTGAGATATTACAAGAACATTCGTAGGCCCCTTTCAGATATCAATGGGAGAGTCATTCACAAAGAACCTTCCTGAAAAATACAGTGTGCTCCTCGAGATTCATTAGTCACATATGTATCCAGTTACTATCCATTTTCTTCCAACAGTGACTGTTTTAAAGGTAGAGTACGTACCTCCAAATTTTCGATATCTCGCAACACATCTTGGTCACGGAGAATGACCTAGTCTCAATCTCGCGAGGGAACACGAGACTAGGACAGGTTTGTCTTCGTTGTTAACGTCTGCATTTAAATTTCTATCCCCAGGGAGAATATATCGCACCGGAGAAGGTTGAGAATGTGTACGTCAGAAGTCCGCTGGTGGCGCAGGTCTTTGTGCACGGCGTCAGCATCAAGGTGTGTTTTATAATACAGTAGAAGCCGTTTAATTGCACAGCCTGTGTATTTCGTGCAATTATCCGGCTGGTGCAATAATGCAAAGCTATCCAGCTGGACCGCACCGGTTGGGATTTGGGGATTCCATGCAGTTAACGGAAGTGTGCGTTGATCAGTTGTGCGATTAAATCTATTTTACTGTATACTGCGTATTCTTTTGCACAACCGGTAATGATGTCTCCCATCTTCCCATCTGACTAAGTTTCGATGCCTATCGGGCATCTTCCTCAAAAATTCTAACTGGACTGCTGCTTCTCGTCGCTCTATGTAACCGAGTGTACATAGGTGGCGCTTTTGCGGCGTAAACACGATCCCAGTGTTGACCACAGTTTTTTTACCGTTTGTCTACTAGTCCAGCCTGGTGGCCATCGTTGTCCCTGACCCGGATGTACTTCCCGGCTGGGCCAAGAACCAGGGCATCGAGGGAGACATGGAAACACTCTGTGCTAACAAGGTAACGATCGAACGGCTGTAGCCAAAAGAGTTAGGATTCAGTAGTGTTTCATGTTCCATCCTTTCACGTGCCCCCATTTTAAAACTTGATGGTTTATAACGTTCAGCTAGTTCTTTATAGTATTTCTGAACAATAAACGTAGAAAAGTTGTGAACATTTTCCTAAAATTGTTATCTTGATAATGCTCCACTGTACTAGTAAAAGACGGGTAGAAGGAAACTGGTTTACCTGTAGGATACTAATAGTATATAAAGTTATATTGAAATTTTGCCTTGGTAGTGAATTAATAAGATAGAACCATCTATGGAATTTTTCATTAGAAGGCAGAATCATAAATTTCTCTCACTATTGAGTTGAGATATAATTTCCTTTTTCACTAGTATACCATTCTCTTTCTAGTTATAAACGACATAGAATCCCCCTCATCTCATTTTTCACTAGAAGATATATGAAGACAGATTTTAGCATTCTTATTGGGTTGCAACATCTGTGATGAGGTGTATAGCCAGTTATTTCTAGTTGTAAGAAGATATTGTTATTGTTGTAATCTAAACATGATTTATGCTCTTGTTTTTTACAGGATGTTAAGGACGCCATCATGGCGGAATTCAGTCGAATGGCGAAGGAAGGGGGACTCAAGTCATTTGAACAGGTACATAACGCATACGAGACAGTTCATCAAGGAACTTGTATTAAACTATCAACATTATAGCGACTATCTAACTAAGTACTAGCTAGCAAATCTTATTTAGTTATTGAAGCCGTACTGATTTGGCTATATTGATGACATCCTCCGAGAAGTCCAAAACTCATATGAGCGTGGACATAGAAAAAAAACGAGAAAAAAAAAACTTTATCCAAAAACGTTGCATTTATTTTTTGATCTTAGCAGGTACAACAAATGCATATCCTTTCGGTATTCTATGATATTAGTATCCTTTTTCCGATATCTCTTTCTTCAAGTTACGGCAGATGTGTGCTCAATTTAAAGCTTCTTTGTACAATTTACAAAGACTTTTTCTTAAAAATGAATGAAAATTATGGAGCGGATGAATGTCATCGAAAAATCAAATCAACATGGTCTAAGTACTAACAAAGTAAAACCATATCCGTAACTTCAGTGCAATCTCAGGAAAGATCAAAATAGAACGTTTCTTCAAAACGTACACAATTCGTAACCTGAACTTTGAACCTTGAACTCTATTACACCTTCAAAACGGTTCCACAATTCGGTGAGGCCGCGTGCAGAAGGTTTGAAGGTGGCAGAGCACATTTTCGGCCTATGGAAATATTTATAGCTAAGGACCTCAAGATGACTGGCTTCCACGCGGAAAATTATAGTAGGGTGCACTTTAAATACACCAAAAACGGATATGTTTCAATTCAGGGTACAAGCCACAAACTATTGAAAAAACAACTAAGTCCTGTCGGCGTATCGACTTCTCACGCCCACTCTGAAACGCCGCCATGTGGAAGGCTCATAACTGCAGCCAGCTTACACTTGAGGGGCAGTTGTTTAATGGGGCGCATTTTTACACGAAATAGAAAATATTCCGTGACCACGCAGCACAGGTTATATATGCCCCTCAAATAAGTCTTTTTACCTCTCCTTCAACAAGTTTATCCGTACTACATGTACCCGCGTCTTGGACCCCGCGGGTCACGCATAAATACTGTGTTCTGCTACTACAATTGCATAAACCTCAGTGACAGTCCCTACCTTGACGTCATTTACGCTGACCTTTGCCCCCGTCTCGTTCTCAGGTGAAGCAGATCCACCTACACCACAAGCTCTTCACTTCTGACGATGACCTCCTGACCCCGACCTTTAAACTCAAAAGACCTCAGGCCCGGAAGTACTTCGCCAAGGAACTGGAGGAAATCTATGCCTTGGTGCCTTGAAGATTACCATTTACATATGATATGATGCTAGTATACATTACTCGGTTATTACTGTTACTATCAATTTCCTTCCAACAGCGACTGTTTTAAAGGTACAGTACGTACCAAATTTTCGATGTCTCACAGCACATCTTGGTCTTTGGAGATTGGTCTTTTCTCGATCTCGCGAGAGAACACGAGGCTAGACCAGGCTTGCGTAGATCATCTGCGAAGCTGTAACGAGCTCCCCAAGTCCAACCAACTCCTTCTCCGCAAGGAGGCCGGGGGGGGGGGGGGGGGGGCAGAAGATTTACGAAAGCCTGGTATAGTCTTGTGTTCTCTTGCGAAATAGACTAGACCATTCTCAGTGACCAGGATTTGCGGTCAGACATCAAAAATATGTAGATACGTAAAAACCTTTAAAACAGTCACTGTTGGAAGAAAACTGATAGTAACTGTCAACGATATGCGGTTACTACTAAGCAGTATAATATAGAAGTAGAATTTCAGTAACTATACAGTAATACAGATTCTTTAACCACTACAGTAATGTAAAAATGAGGACCTTGTTTGTACAAATTATCAGAAAATGCTAGAATGGCCATTTTTTTTTTCTTTTATGATAGAAATGTCTACTTTTATCATTTGAGTGGAGGAGATGACCAACTAATATGATTTATGTAAATGCGGATACGAAGCATCTCGTACTTTTGATATCATATACTATGCATGAAAAGATTAACGTCATGGTGGCTATTCGTGGGTATTGGAGTTTGATGAATACATGCATTAACAATTAGAGTAATGTTTGGTGATAATGGGAAGTCATGAGTTTATACTTCTGTATCATCAATCTGTTTGTAAGTTTACAAAAAGAGTTTGACTGGTATGTATGAGTAAAACACTGCCTTTTTCAATGAATGTACATTAGCAAACGTATAACTTTTGCACAGTTGCACCCCAAAAAAAAACAGGTCTAAGATTTGCTTTCTGCGCGTCTGCAAGTCCATTTTCTTAAATCACTTAATTGGTATTAACAGTTAGTAGTTTCAAAATATGTATTTTGATAACCTTTATTTTGCTACTAATAAAGTCATTTTCCTGAATGAATTTGCAAATCGTCTGTTCTCAACTATAAGATTGATCAGTACTAAATAACGAAAACTATTAAGAACTGTTAGATCCACCACACAAGAGTCAAAGCAGAAAAATGTAACGAAATTAGATTTCCTTAGTAAATGATGCCTTGTAACCAGTGGCAATGAGATTCAGGATAAAGAATATTAGGCAACATTATATAGTAGTGTGGACTCATTCCTCAACTAACCAACATCTATCGCACTACAGTCATCCCTCAGTTAGACATCTGGCGCCGCATAGTTCAAGTTTCTGAACCTTTATTCAGCCTGTCGGCCAAACCGGTTTCGTTGCGTACAACGTCTTCAGTGGCTAGAGGCTTCACGACACAATTACAAGTACAAGTTCGTGAAGCTCTCACTTGTACAATATTTCCAGTGCATAATGCCCTGGTGTCATTCCAGTGCATATCGCCCTAGTACATGGTGCCCTACGTATACAGGGATTTTCGCTATGCATGCCCTTACTTGATGTATTACATGGTAACAGTACATTCCCCCGTGGTACCTCACAAGAAGACAAACAGCTTTGTATAATCCTCATTCCACTACAAATAGTCGTTTTGTCTGACATGCCTAAATTGAAATATATAAACACGTGACACACATATTGTATATAGAAATATAACGTTAAAACAGACTTAAATGTTGTTACGGATATGAAAATATCCTGCAGTTTGATATATAATACAATGTTTCCAAAGAGAGCATATATAGAACCTTTGAAAGTTTAGTAAAGATAACATGTGCAAACGGCTTTTGACTGCTACATTTAAACAAACAAAACAACAATGTTACAATTATGTCGATGAAATTGTCTTGATGAACATGTTAAATGGTTTGAACATTTTATCGTGTTTCAGTCCTTTTTTTGATCAGATTTGAAAAAAAAGAACTAACGAAGTTTTCGACTAACCAACCCCAGTCTTAATTTTTACAACGTGTATCACGTAATCTCACAGGAACGGTGAACTGCTCATTTCTTGGTAAAGTTGGTTATAAAGAATAGTCATAAATTAAGGTTAGTCAATTTCTGCGTCGGAAAATACAGTTTAATTTTAATCTAGTATGCATTTTTTCAACTAAGATGAAGTTTTAAGTTGCGTTTCAGTACCTGTTCTTTATGCGCAATCCTTCTTTGGACCACCTCATATATGGTGGTTATGTCATGAGAGGAAGCTGCTTCCCCTTCGTCCTTCCCATAAATTAACCGAGAAGTAGTTCTTACCGCTTTCTTATCCTTATACATTATGTAAACAGCAGCAAATGGTTATTTTTTATACGTATTTGGACCCACCCCAGAGGACATTAGCTTTTACGTGTTTGTCCTCCCCATAGATTATCTGAGAAGTATCTTTTATTGATTTATCATTTTTATACAATACCTGAGCAGCAGCGGAGGCTTCTCGTTTCTTCTCATTATTATAGATGGATTTAGAAGAAGCAGATTTTGCTTTATCATCTTTATCATCGTCCATACCATCTTCAAGATGATCAGGCACTGCATCTGCATCATTGTTCTCAACAATTCAATATGAGGCTTTAGGTCAGGATTATCAGATACTGGTCTGTCACCATCATTCTTCAGCATATCAGTGTGTTGCACATGTGCAGACTGAAAAGATGCTTCGCTATTATTTGTTTGTTTGAACCTTTATTTATTCATGAAAGCTCAAATCGACCTGCAGGCCGCTTTTCATTGAGGTCATTACGGAAGAGGCAATTATGTTTACATATATTAAATTGGTCATCAGTTGCAGGTTCAATAAAAAGTGGGTTCTTTTCATCATTTTCACACACGGTTACGGAATGAATAGGAACTTCTTCATTATCATTTTCATATGTGTTTGTGTGAGGCCCCGATACAGAGTTAGCAGGCAAAACTTCATCGTTATTTTCATAATTGTTTTTGTCTGACTCAGGTATAGGAACTGCTGAAAATGATTGTGCCCTTTTGCGGAATACTCGTATGTGTACATAAAACTATTTGGTACGTCCAACAACTATAACTAAAGTTGTAATCTCAGAAAAGGCACTTTC
This sequence comes from Branchiostoma floridae, assembly GCF_000003815.2. Lineage (NCBI taxonomy): Eukaryota > Metazoa > Chordata > Leptocardii > Amphioxiformes > Branchiostomatidae > Branchiostoma > Branchiostoma floridae. Next base: position 2,492,606 of record NC_049983.1, read on the forward strand.
CTCGATTTTCCTCATTTTACTCAGATGTGATTGAGTACCAACCCTCCGTTAGTGACAAATATTTTTACCATTGATATCAATGTACAACAGTACTTAACGTACTGGGAGCCAGGTGTATGGGGTTACACCCGCCGAAAAAACGAAAGTAAACCCGGATAATGCCGGCAGTGACTAGTATGTCTGACGTGACGGTAGCTCTCCTCGGCCGAGGCTGCTGTGATTGGCCAGGGAGAGTCATGTGACCGGCGAGTGGTGAAATTCCCCACTACCTCGCCAGATGGCGCGGTACCACCATGTGTACTTATATATAAAGGCCGGTGCGTGGTACTTACTTTCTTCAACAATGTGTTATTGAAGTAATTGCAATAATCTCTAACCTGCTGTATGAAATCGTCCTATTGTAGATAGGCTTGCTTGCTGCTCGCGAATATATATGTATAGGAGAACAGGTTCAGATAGGTTGCGTATGGATAATTTTTCAAACTGAATCCACTGAAATCGTGCGTAGGTTTAGTTCGATGATTTAAAAAAAATCAAACGTTAAACCCTCTGCTCATTACTGCACTCTCAACTGCACCTGTAGGTGTAACGTATAAGGGTGTGGTCTGTCTAGACCAGTGAACAGTGCAAGTAACACGAAACTTTGCACATCAATGAAAAATCAAATCCGCCTTAAGTCGGTTAAAACTGCACATTTCATGTTTCTTTTAGCTATCACAAAAAGGACATGAACGTTTTGTTTCACTTTTATCTTTGCAGGCTTAGAAAAATAGAAATGTTCTCTGTATGAAGAGGAAAACTTTGTTCACACATACACAGTTGCTTTGACTCATGTATATGTATGTAAGTATTAAAGGAGTGTGAATCACTGTGTTTGAGTGCTTCTATGTTGTTGTTATAAGAATCACTTCAAGACTATAAAACTTTCTCTAACATTGCAACAGAAAGACTTCACGAACGTGGAACCGGTATTAAAGCTAGAACCATTCAGTTTTTTACTGATCGGTCTTTTAACATAAAACAAGACAGCAAAAACAAAGACAGCAAACCGATGCACACTTTTAAAAGTTAACCACCTTTAAGGAAGAATAATCTTTAAAAGTCATCATACCAGTCGGACAAAGAAACTATGATTAATATACATTAGTAATTAAGGAGAGCCACACATCGAGAACGTTAAAGAACCAATCGAATTAAATAAATAAATAAAAAACGAGTAGGGGTCATTTCTGGTTTTTGTGGTTCAAAACCTACAGTCATTTTACTGCACATAGGGCAATTGCTGTCGTAATGAGGTAACCTGAGTTAGCGCCGAATAGAAACCGCTCTAGACCCCTGCTATTTAGCTCAACGTATTGCAAGTTCGTGGTGGGACCGCGTGGCGCAGTGGTAGCATGTGCGGATCTGCACCGAGAGGTGGCGGGTTCGAATCCGCCTGCCGTGCCACCGATCTTGTGCCCTTGGAAAAGGCACTTTACACGACTTTCCCCACTTTACTCAGGTGAGAGTGAGTACCTGGCTTCGGCTGGGGCCGTCCCTCGGATAGGACGTTAAATGGAGCTCCCTTGTATGGGGAGAGCCACACCCCATGCACGTTAAAGAACCCCCACACGTGCGATGGTGCGGTGTGGATGGAGCAAACCATTCTGTCTGGAGTTGGTGATTCACTACAAATCAACCGGACGGAGGCCTGGTGAACCTTCGTGTCGTATCAGCCGCACGGTGATTTACATCATTCACCATGCCCCGGTGAGGAGAAAAATGCCTATTGATACAGCACAACATGTTGTGCTGCCCCTACGGCTAATTAATCAGCCTACGGCTGATTAAAATGCTATGGGACGAATGAATGAAAAAATGAATGATTGCAAGTTCGTCACAACTCAGTCCCTGGCTGCATATAGATAGTTGTCGGCCCACCCAGTAACAATCATCATTTGACGTGCTTACGCTGTAGCTAGACCACACCTTATACGGGTGACATGCTCTTTGGAGATTGATACAGGAGGAGGCGGCTCCGTATCTCCCGTCTAGGGGGCTGGTGTACGTCAACGTAAGGCGAGAAGAAGGTTTGCTAGGCCTCCATCCGGTTATTTTTGTATTCGACCCCACTTTCGTATTTCCAAACGGCTTACTGTACGATCACCAAATTTGCAGGAAGGGTTGTGCTAATCGTGTTTTATAATTCCTAATTTTTTTATATCATTATGACGAAATATGACGTAATTATGACGCCATTCATTGATATTTTTGGCTAAAACGGGGAATTCCCATAATACCTTAATATCTCACTCAAAAAGTTACCGATAAAGGTTTCTTATTAATATTCAAGTGTTATAAGACTTCTGTTGTCAAAAGCCGACGCAACGACGTCAAAATTACGACATAGAATGACGCCACCTGTAGTTTAGCTATCCGCCATCTTGGATTATCAACCTTACATTTTTCATTAGCATAATGTATGAATATCTAATTATAAATGTTCAACTAAGATGTGTTAGATATGAAAGATATATGAAAAGAAATTTAGTTTAGCAGAATAAATCTTAAAATCCAATTGCTTAAACCAAAATTAGTGATTTTTGTAAAATTTGCCTTTCAGAAACTCGTTGCCATGGCAACACGAAAAATTATACACTTACCTTTTTTTAAAAGTTGTTGCCAACAATATTTTAGGATAACTCACAAAGTTTGGTTGATCTAGCACAAGCCGTTTGGGAGCTATAGGAGGTCAAAGTTGGCGCTGGCAATTTTTAGCCACCCCCCCCCCCCCCCCCCAGTCTGGATAGGGTAGTTAATTGTTTACTCACGTTATACAATCGGTCACATGATGGCTTATGCCTAGGTTACATATAGCCGAATTTGGCTCCCGAATCTCTCCCGACTATGGTTTAGGAGTGATTCGGGAGCTAGTCGGCTGTAGTCGGCTGGCGTTCGGCTGAGTCGGCTGGCGTTCGGCTGAGTCGGCTGGTGTTCGGCTGCTCCATCCGAATGTTTTGAAATGTTCAAAACATTCGGCTCTGAACGGCAACTCTGGAATGGGTCGGTTGGTGATCGGGTGGTGTTCGGCACGGTCGGCTAGTGTTCGGCTGGTGTTCGGGAGTAAGTCAGCAGTCAAATTAAATCTTAACCACGCCATAAACATTGCTGATTTACTCCCAGATTGTTTCCAACTTACCAATGATTCACCCCAAGACCTTAGACAAATCTCTGCTAACTCATTCTCAAGCAAAAAGACTATTGCCAGAACGTAGACGAATCACTCCCGAACTTCACACGACCGACATCCAGCAAAAAGCAAAGCCGGCTATGTGTAACCTAGGCATTACTGATAACCAGCTTTTGTTATAGTTTTATCATTTTTGAGGCTACCAACAATTGTGTTGGACACATGATTATCTAGTTTAATTTGTATGTCATCTTCAACATTACAAAAGTGATGGAATAGATCACCACCAAAAATATTTTCTATTCACCAGAGTTTGGTATTGTCGTTTGCGGTTTGTAGTGTCAAAGGGCCTGGGCATTTCTTTGAGCAAACTGCATGAATATTCATGAGTTTGTAACCTTTGGGATCAGCATATTATTGCTACTACGTCCAATGGATTGTTATCTTTTGAGGAAAAGCAAAGTTCTAAACACACCTAACTAAACATCATCATCTTCAACATCTTTTAGCTCATGTAAGTTGAGGGGATTTTGAAAGCTATGTCATGTAATAGAGGTACAGGCCAGCCATGTGTGGGCACTCACCCTGCAAACTTTTAGATCAACAGTGACCCATTTCCAACGGACGGAGTGAAAACTTTTGTTGTCTTTTGATGACAAATGGATGTAAACTATTTTTTTTCTCTTAGTCTGAAATTCAGAAACATAACTTGAATGTACAGATGTTCGTACCCAGACAATATTGGAAAACTTCCCATTGTTATAACTGACAAGCATAATTACATTGATTGATGATTGGGGTCTGTAATTAAGATTCTGTCTATTGTTCAGGCAAACAGAGGTGTCATTATCTTAATTTGTTTTTCTCGTAGTGTTTTACCCCCAGGAAGACATACACCTGAAGGGCCTACCGCAATCACACAGGTGAGCAATTATGGACAAAGGTGGTTATCGCAGTTGTCTGTTCGCGATAGATAAGTCGATGGCTTGATTTTCCTCACGCGTTTATGAAAATAATTTTTGACTTTGTTAAGTTGAGTACAGTATGGTAAGTTAGCTATATATCAAACAGATTATCCACAACTCCTATTATCACACAAACTCCGAGCCCCTCTTTATGAAGTGACACATTTGTAACAAAAGGAAGAGTAAATGATTGATCTTCGTCATGCCTAATTTGAGGCCAATCCTGGCGCCACCATGGGAAGCGAGTGTCCTTCTATTGGTGTTTTCAATGTCTGTGCCGTGCCTGATATATCCGTGTTAGAACGTCTTTCTGTATATTAATATGTGTATCTAATGTATCTAACAGCACTTCATATTAATTCGTCACTTTTCAGTGTTTCCACAACTGAATCACAGGTTAACAAGCGGGTTATTGGGCATTTCATTAACCCTTGACATATTTATGTAGAGTGTTATCCCCGTCATTGCTACGTGTATAACACTAAAAAAAATCTCCACGCTGTCACGGCAAACTGACGTTTTGAAAACAATAACGTAAAAGCACATCCGAGGGGAATTCTGTTCTAAGTTACATATTAATCCGTCACTTACAAATGTGAATCGATTTATCTGTGATTCTGCTTTTGATTGCTTCAACGGTTTTTTACCTACCTTCTCTGACAACAGACAGCTGCACATGCAAAAAAGGTCACTGATATAACGCCTGAAAACTACGGACAACTGCGGATCAAAATAGGGTCCTCAGGGCCCTCGCGCGGCGACAAATTCGTTCTAGTTTTCTACTACACGTTCGCGACATCTTCCGAACCGTTAGATCACTGTTCCAGGACTACTCCAGCTAATACGGTGCGAATAATTGTTTTGATGCGCGATCATTCATACATAACATCCTGCACCCTCCCCACGTCAACTGTAAACTAATATCTTTGGTTCAAAGGTCCAAACTACGAGTTTGAAAAATTCCCAGAGGCCGGCTAACGAAAAACAAGCCGACACGCGCCGGTGATCATTGATGTAGCAAACTCATGTCTGCATGAAACCCAACACTCCCATAAAGTTCGCTACAGGCTGTGAAGTCAGCGCGAGGCCTGCCCGATCTGACGATATGTAAATCGCTGAATGCATCATAACACCAACATAATTGAAAGCGAATTTCTCATTGCTTGTCCAAAAATAAACCAAGTAGAATACAGCTAGCGGTCCCAAAAAAAATCGAGGATGTGGTAAAAATATACATGTTGTATTAATGACGCTGCACTGAATTACTAGTAATTGAGGGATTTTTCAAGTGTTTTGAGATCACATGCGGTGTCTAGGTCATCATATCTGTTTCCGGGGTCACCATGCTTGCCGATACTTTTCGGCATTCTTGTGACAGATTTGTGGCATTTTGTGCGCTCATACGTAAAGGCGATTGGTATAAAATGAAGTATTTACTCTCATTACCAAACGAAGCAACTGAGATCGTCAACGTTGACGTGACTTGGAATGCAACGAGCGGCGTAAACAATCGCTTATTTTAATCATGTAGTCCACGCGGAAGTGGAGACGGCGTAAGCAATCCAATTAAGAACAGGTGAAACCGAACAGGTGATAATTAGGGATGCCACGTAGACAGATAAATGTGAACAACACGCACACACGAGGCAGTTACACACGAACACGGGACAGAGACGCACGTTCGTCACCGAGCGAAAGACGCTGGAGGAAGGCAGCACTGTGCAGCGACCTCGACCCCCAAGCGTAATCTCACCGCCCCGCCCGATAGAGACAGCGGAGGGGCAAGCCTTACAGCCGGTTAGGGAATGCAAGGTCTTGACCAGTATGATCAGTCGAGAGAGTCTAGCCACAAGAGCCGCGTCAGAACCTTCAGGAAGCAATGTGTCGTAGGTGAGCGTGGGAGGAATTGGGCGGAATGGTTGCCCTGTGATTGTAATATGAATTCATTTCCACATGTGTAACATTGGATTTGAATTGGATGGAGTATTCTCCAGTAATGTGAGTTAGCGCTTTCCACTTTGGAAGCGGGAATTGGGCGGAATGGTTGCCCTGTGATTTTAATATGAATTCATTTCCACGTGTGTAACATTGGATTTGAATTGGATGGAGTATTCTCCAGTAATGTGAGTTAGCGCTTTCCACTTTGGAGGCTGGAATTGCATGGGCGGAATGGTTGCCCGGTGATTTGTATATGAATTCATTACCACGTGTGTAACATTGGATTTGAATTGGATGGTGTATTCTCCAGTAATGTGAGTTATCGCTTTCCATTCTTAAAGCGGGAATTGCATGGGCGGAATGGTTGCCCGGTGATTTGTATATGAATTCATTACCACGTGTGTAACATTGGATTTGAATTGGATGGTGTATTCTCCAGTAATGTGAGTTATCGCTTTCCATTCTTAAAGCGGGAATTGCATGGGCGGAATGGTTGCCCGGTGATTTGTATATGAATTCATTACCACGTGTGTAACATTGGATTTGAATTGGATGGTGTATTCTCCAGTAATGTGAGTTATCGCTTTCCATTCTTAAAGCGGGAATTGCATGGGCGGAATGGTTGCCCGGTGATTTGTATATGAATGCATTACCACGTGTGTAACATTGGATTTGAATTGGATGGTGTATTCTCCAGTAATGTGAGTTATCGCTTTCCATTCTTAAAGCGGGAATTGCATGGGCGGAATGGTTGCCCAGTGATTTGTATATGAATTCATTACCAAGTGTGTAACATTGGATTTGAATTGGATGGTGTATTCTCCAGTAATGTGAGTTATCGCTTTCCATTCTTAAAGCGGGAATTGCATGGGCGGAATGGTTGCCCAGTGATTTGTATATGAATGCATTTCCACGTGTGTACATTGGATTTGAATTTGACGGAGTATTCTGCAGTAATGTGAGTTAGCGCTTTCCATTTTGGAAGCTGAGATTGGGCGGAATGATAGCCCGGAAATATTTAAATGAATTTGGTACCATGTGTGACATTGGATGTGGATTGAACGGAACATTGTTCGGTAATTTTAGTTGGCACTTGCCATTTTGGAAGCGGGATTCGGGTCGGATTGTGCGCCCAGAATTTTTTGGATAAATTTGGTGCCACGTGTCTAACATGGACTGGAAGGGATTGGTAGGGACATTGTGAGGTAAATTGATTTAGATTTTGGTGCGCTTTCCATTTTGGGAGTAGGATTTTGACGTAATTGTATCGCGTGTGTTACATTTAATGTGGATTCGACTAAACATTGTTCGGTGATTGGAGTGTAAATCCTTGTGCGCCTTCCATCTTGAACCGGGATGTGGGCTTAATTGATTAATTACCCGGGAATTGTAATTGGAATCCAGTACTATATGTGTAATCAAGGAGCTTGGTGTAACCTAGGAAGCGACTGATTTTGGCCACGTAATTGGCCATTTTAGACTGAGTCGGTGGCATTGGCGAAAATCATTTGTACAATGGGTAGAATTTGGCCACGTAATTTGTAATGTGGATTAATTAGCATAGAAATCGCAAGCTTGTCATCTGCTAGTAGCAAGCGGGCAATTAATTAAGTTTAAGGGAGATACGTGTCATGCACTCTGGCGAACAGGTCATTCTGAGCCTCAGTAAACTGGGGCGCTGACGCGCCTCCTGTCCTCCAAATGTTGTTCCTAGTTCTAAGTGATGCTTTATGCAAATGGTATGAAATATTGCCTTGGGAGATAGGGAAGTTTGGAAGTAGACCCTAGTCATACTACCCACAGTCAGTGACATCTCCCTGCATGTCACCCGTTCAGTAGATTTGGAGGGGAGGTGCGTCAGCACCACAGGAACCACTCCGAAGGCAAGATTTGGTGATGACATCAAAATTTACAAGGGGTGGGCCTTGTGACATAACTTAGTTTTAATAAGGGCCAAAAGCCAGCTGTGGTATCTGGCGCGCCAAGTATATGGCCTTTGAATGTAGCCGTAAAATAGGGTAGGCACTGTATAATGCCTGTAGTTCGTAGTTCTAACACTAGGGTTGCGTATTTATTGACTTGCTTGCTGGTTTTGAATTTCGTCGTTTAATACTGTCGGTTTTGGGCGTTTACCATTAGAGCGTTTTGTTCAGGTGGGTATTTTGCCTAGTTTCTGTTTCATTTTGTGCGCAGCCTGTTGTACTGTGGAGAGCACTGTGGTTATTTGCTGGTGTAGAAAGAGAGCATAAATCCGCAGACACAATCTGCCGTCCCTGGAAGCAGGTACAGGAAATCATAGGCTGGTGTCTTGGTAATATGGGTGTCATTTAAGGTCTCTTTGCAGCACTGCCGGCATTGAATGTGAATGCATTCAGCTAAGTAATTTGGAATTTTAGGCTGACCAATGGCATTGGCGAAAGACAGTTGTGCAAGTGACCTTTTATGCCCATGGCATAAAATATTGCCTTAGGAGTGGGAGGGGTTTAGACCACATATCTCGCTGCTATCCACTAAGTAGAATTGGAGGGGAGGTGCGTCAGCACCACAGGTCTTACTCCAGAGGCAGGGTTCTTTGGGTACTTTATTTGGTTGTGCTCTGTTGCGTAACTCAGTTTTCAACAGTGCCAAAAGTCTGTGGTATTGGGTAAGCCAAGACTTTGAGTCCAGTCTCAAAACAGTGCAGGCACTTTGACGCCTGTAGTTCGTAAGTCTGAGACAAGGGCAGCCTCTTAGGGTTACGGTGCTGTGACCAGACGTGTATGTTTTACCCTGGTTTCAGTTTCTCTTCTTACGCAGTTTGTTTCTTTTGGGCGGTTGTTTTGTGTAATCAATGAAAGCAAGTCCGGAATGGAAGGACTTTGGCCACGTTACTTGTAATTTGGGGCTGGAAGGAATGTACAATCACGGAAATGAGGGGATTTCGCCACGTACGTTGTTTTAATTTGGACTGGACCGTAGGAGCCCGGGCCAGAGGAAAACAGATTAGGAATGTATGGAATTTGGCCACGTACATGTAATTCTATCATTATTGATGATTAATAGTATCGCAACCCGTTACCAACATGTCTGAACAATAAATGTGGCATAATTGTCATGTAGCAGGATTGCTAGGACTTCAAGTTTGGTATTTCAGTAGGAAGAAAACGGATTTTAAATGCATACCTTGGACACATTGTTACGGCACGATGCAACTTCAACATTACAAGAGATTTGCACCAGGTAATGGTCATCGATGGTATTTTGGTTTTGTAGGATAACCCGCGGGACCATGTGGGTGGCGAAGGGGACACGGGATGTTTGTGCCAGGAGCTCGAGTCTGTGACGCCAGGGCTTCCTCTGATATGAACCACCGTGTATGAACCGAGAGTCACACAGGTCCCACCTCTACAGCGGTCAATATTTTTGCGTATACACTTTTTTGTTTAAACACATTGTGGTTTGGCGTTATGCTACTGCTGACGCTTTCTACTACGGGACGGGTCGCCTTTTATTCAATCACCGTAGTAGTGTTAAGGTAGCGCATGTGTAATACTTTTATCAAGTTTACAAGTAACCGACACCAGAGTTGTAGGACATGTTGCTCCTAATCACGATCATGGATCATGACTGGCATTGCAGACAAGATCGATGTAATTCATCTGAGTTGCTGTCTTTGTTGTTACCATCTGAATTTCATCATACTACCCATCTGGTCAATATGCTGAAACAGATGCGTTGTGATCAAGATGACGAGATATATGATGTGATCAATATGATGAGACATGTGATGTGATCAATATGATGAGACAGGTGATGTGATCAATATGATGAGACATGTGATGTGATCAATATGATGAGACATGTCATGTGATCAATATGATGAGACAGGTGATGTGATCAATATGATGAGACATGTCATGTGATCAATATGATGAGACAGGTGATGTGATCAATATGATGAGACAGGTGATGTGATCAATATGGTGAGACAGGGGATGTGATCAATATGGTGAGGAGACAGGTGATGTGATCAATATGGTGAGACAGGTGATGTGATCAATATGGTGAGACAGGTGATGTGATCAATATGGTGAGACAGGTGATGTGATCAATATGATGAGACATGTCATGTGATCAATATGATGAGACAGGTGATGTGATCAATATGATGAGACAGGTGATGTGATCAATATGATGAGACAGGTGATGTGATCAATATGGTGAGACAGGTGATGGTGAGACAGGTGATGTGATCAATATGATGAGACATGTGTTGTGATCAATATGATGAGACAGGTGATGTGAATATGATGAGACGTGATGTGAATATGATGAGACGTGATGTGATCAATATGATGAGTTATGTGTTGTGATCAATATGATGAGACATATGATGTGATTAATATGATGAGTCATGTGTTGTGATCAATATGATGAGACAGGTGATGTGATCAATATGGTGAGACAGGTGATGGTGAGACAGGTGATGTGATCAATATGATGAGACATGTGTTGTGATCAATATGATGAGACAGGTGATGTGAATATGATGAGACATGTGATGTGAATATGATGAGACGTGATGTGATCAATATGATGAGTTATGTGTTGTGATCAATATGATGAGACATATGATGTGATTAATATGATGAGTCATGTGTTGTGATCAATATGATGAGACATGTGATGTGATCAAGATGATGACAGATATGATGTGATTAATATGATGAGTCATGTGTTGTGATCAAGATGATGAAACATGTGATGTTATCATACTATGTCAAGTATTTATAGTCCATGTTGGTGTCAACATGAGAAAGGCCAACAATGTTTCCATTCGTTCAGTGCTACTCTTGATGTCAGCTGGCATTGGCATTGCAAGAACTAATATTGCTAGTACATCAGATGTAACATGTAACAAAGGTAATGTTACACCGAGAGAGATGAGAAAACTGACAATGGGCAAAGCTATTTGTAAACCAGGTTGTTTGGTGAATGCCCAATAAACGCTGATACCGAGGTTGTGGCCCTTGTGAGGCCTCTTCGGCTCAGAATACACGCTTAGCTGAACCGCATATATGAAGCAGTCGTACAGGTACCGTGGTAGTTATAAGTTACCTGCCGGATATTCATCGGCAAGCTCATGAGGAGTTATATGGAGGGATGGATTACCGTACAACTATTGTCAGCTGTAAGCAAAGCATAATTGAGGAAGTTGCGGCGGTATCAGCATGGAAATGTAAGTTGCTTCAAGTGTAGTACTTCCATTTGCGCACTAAGGTTAACTTTGGAGGAGTTAGCCATGCACCCTAGCTGGCGATCAAATCGCTCTGAGACTCAGTACCTGGGGTGATGGCACGACTTCCCTCCTCCCAATTTTGTGTAATTCTGAGCGGGTGATGATTTCTGTCACCGGGATGAAACACCGTTTGGGCAGACGGGAGTGTGGGGACAGGCACCACCCCAGCCAGTTATACTTCGTTGTCCTACATGCACAAGTATATCATCTCCCCGCTGGCCAATGTGTAGCTCTGGAGGGGAGGCACGTTAGCACCGCAGGACGTGCCGAAAGTTTGGTTTGTGGAAAAGTAAGTTTTGGGTGGACCGGTCACTATGGAACGACATCGTGAATCATGAGATAAAATCATGATGAATTCAGATTTCAAAATAAGAAAGTGGTCACAAAAAAAAAAAAAAAAAACACAGGTTGCATTATTTTTAGTTTGTTTGAACCTTTATTTACCTTAGTCGTAGCGCAGTAGGGCATTGCATGAAGTGGCATCACAAGACGTGGACATCGGTAAAAACAAAATTGAAAGTTGGCATTCTTTAATCATCGTTTTATGATTCGGCTTTAGTCTCAAGAAGAAGCAAACCTTGTGTATTGTTGAAGTTTGTATTTCAAAGGGAAGCTCATGAGTCTCTATGGCATGGGTATTTGCTGTTATTGTGTATGCAGCCAGTAGGACATACTACGATCAACCGTAGGTACTACGTTCAATCGGCACAGAAATCACAAGCTACTTCAATTGGCAAGTCTGGGTGATAGTTTAGAGGAGGTAGCCATGCACCCTGGCGAACAGGTCACTCTGAGCCCAAGTACCTGGGGTGTTGGCGCGCCTCCTCTCCTCCAAATTCTGTTTCTAGTTCTAACTGGGTAATGTTTCATGTCAACGTTGTATACGTAACATCTCGCATTGGGAGACAGTAAAGATTTGGAAGTAGACCCTAGTTAGTGACAAATCTCCCAATCGACCTTTGAGTAGAATTGGAGGGGAGGCGCGTCAGCACCTCAGGACCCACTCCAGAGTCAATTTGTACATGGCGCAATGTAAGTTTATACAGTAACTTCAGTACCTCAAAGAACAGGGGTGGGTTGCTTTCGGCAAGAAGGTTATGTTTTAGATCGCGTTTGTACGTGGATGTATATTAGGGACACTGGCAATTACGCTGTGCAAGCAATGATAACCCTATGGGGGTGTATGTCAGCCTGATTACGATTTGTTTTAAAAGTGGTGCAGGACCCGAGTTATGAGAGGTTACAATGCTGTCTGTTTAGTAAAACAGCGGAAGGTGTATTTCGTGTCCGTCATTGAATTGTTGGAAACACTACAGTTGTATAGAAAGTGGTGCTTACGAAAAAAAAAAAGGAAAATCTTGTGACCCTGAGGTTTTCAAGAAAGTAACTTAGTCAACTGTTATTGAATCATGAATGGGCCCTCACTCATGTCGTGGTACCGTTTGTTTGCCAACTAGATTAGGTATTAGGCATAAGTTGGCGCTTTTGGACCAGGGACATTACGCCATAAGGTATCAGATTGTAGAATGCAGGACAGGGTATGGAGGCATGCGCAGTGAAATTTATGATACCTTTACAAGTGATATTGCGTAATTCAGTCACGTGGCCTTTCCCTGGAAACTAAGCGAATGCTATAGCAACGAAAAATAACAAAAGTTGATCATGTTCGCCTCATGGACATTAGATTGAAGCTGTTAAAATGCAGTCATTGTCCCGTAATGGGTTTCTATGAAATGACACGCTGAATGTGTGTAAAAATCAAAACTAAAACCCAAACCAGAAGGGGGCAAGGTCCACAAGTTAGGTCAGGTAGACCAGGCTAGTGGGAGTGGGAGGACAAGGCATGTATGGATTCTGAATGTTGCTCGACAAACTCTAGGGCACCATGGAATACACCGGTGTTTGTCCATTTGTCCATCTAATTTCACCTAGTTTGGCATATAGGAAGCACGGTTCACCTGCTCATTAGTTTCGAGGACGGATTTACTGCAGTTCATGAGTGGGTTTCTCTGACGACTCTCACCTGGACTGTACAGAATAGCTTTCATGACATGTGACGTTAGGGTCAATGTGTGGGTAACATTAGATTTCAACCCAACAAGTATCTCCACGAGTGGAAAGCGTGTTTCATGTATATCCTCAGTGTACTTGCATGTCGTACGGCTGATTGCCATTTTATATCATTGTCTTTGCCAAAACACCACAAAGCTGAATATTTAAGGCATGTGTAGAGGCTATTTTGATATATGGTTCAGACTTATGGACACTAACTAAGTCTCTGTCCAAGAAACTGGATGGTAACTACACCCATCTGCTTCGTTATGCTCTGAATGTACCCTGGCAGAGTCGCATAGGAAACAAAAAACTGTACAATGGACTTCCCCCGATCTCTAGAACTATTCAGAAAAGAAGACTGGCTCTTGCTGGCCATGTAGCACGTCACGAGGAGATGGCTGCCAAAGTTCTCCTCTGGGAACTTGATGCAAAGAGAAAAAGGGGACGACCAAACCTGATACTTAAGAAAGTTCTGGAGGAGGAGGTTGGGTTAAAGGGCTACAACCTGCTAGCTGCCATGCTTGATAGAAACGCATGGTTAAACATTGTTAATGGCACCTCGTATGAGGAGGATGACCTGAACTGAACTGAACTTGCCAGAATGTCTATGCCTGTGGTATAACGTCACTGCTTGAGAAGATATGTAGCTGCCTCAGATCTGGAGTTTCTCGCGATCAGAGTCATATTAATGGTAATAGTTCACCTGTATCTGTATCTATACAGCCGGTATAACCGCCCTTTGGCGTATCACGCTAGCTTCGCAGGCACGCGGTGCGACAGCAGCTGGTTATGTATTACACTAAACAGCCTGTCATACCTAGTTTTTGCACACCGAGTTTTATTAGTCATTTTGTACATCATGCAGTGTCTGGACATGGTCCTTCTGTCTGCAAATGACGTCCATTGCAGTTTTGCTTTCATTTTGGTAACACTAGCTAGCATCACCGCTGTAGTTGTTTGTGCAGAATCTGGCAGCTTGGTTCGGTACCTTTTCCAGTTTATCCTTGTCTTCCTTTGTATATGGATCCCACATTGCTGCGGCATATGATATGCAAGGTTTGGTCTTACTAGTGACTTGTATTGCAAGTGATTTTACCTTGGCTGGACATGCCCACAAGTTGCGTTTGATTACTCCCAATGTCTGTGTAGCCTTGGTTGTTAAGCTGTTAACATGGACACCCAATTTAAGTAATGGTTGCTAATGTAACACCCGGGTATGGGTGAGTTTTAGTGGGTGCTAATCTCTGACCACAGAACTGGTAAGGGGATACAGTTGGGGTTCGTTTGTTCGTTATGTGCGGGATATAACATTTATCGAGATTGAACTGCGTAAGCCAGTTCCTTGCCACTCTTCCAGGGTGTTCAGATCTCTCTGAAGTAGTGAATCATCCTTTGTAGAGAGCTCTCTGTGTAGAGATTCCAAGCTAGCTTTGGGACAAAGTAAGCTAGCATGTTGAATATGTGGAAATAGAGAGAAGGGTTTGGGGGGAGAAAGAATAGGTTTGGGAATGTAAGGTAAGGTAAGGTAAGGATGAGGTATGGGCAGATATAAGGTTTGGGGGAAATAAAGTAAGGTTTGGGAGACTTGTAAGGTTTGGGGGAGAAAAGAAGAATGAGGGGATAATGTGAGGTAGTAATGGGGAGGTAGGGTGAGATATGGGTGTAAGGAAAGGTTGTAATTGGGTGTAACGGAAGGAAAGGATATAGAGAGGAAGAAAGACGGAGGAGGTGCAGAAACGTCCCACTTACACCCGATATCATTCCCCATACCTAACATGTGAGACGCCTTCTACACTGTAGCGGAGGACTACATGATTGAGATAGGGACATATTTCAATCATGTAGTCCACGCGGAAGTGGAGACGGCGTAAGCAATCCAATTAAGAACAGGTGAAACCGAACAGGTGATAATTAGGGATGCCACGTAGACAGATAAATGTGAACAACACGCACACACGAGGCAGTTACACACGAACACGGGACAGAGACGCACGTTTGGAACAAGGGCGAAGAAAGCTGGAAGAATAGTACCAAAGAATCCAATAAGGGAAAGGGGGTGGGGGTGGGGGGTGAGAGGCGGTCAGGGGGTAGAGAGAAAACACAGGTGCCTGTAAGCAGTTGCCCACCCACCCGCCCTCCTTTTACGATTACGGTTACGGAGGACATACTGGAAGATTAAGACTCCGTCAGTGCAGAAACGTCCCACTTACACCCGATATCATTCCCCATACCTAACATGTGAGACGCCTTCTACACTGTAGCGGAGGACTACATGATTGAGATAGGGACAACGTTACAGCGAGACTCGTATCGCGGAGACGTACGCACCGACAAAGAAATTATACGTACCAAGGGGAAGCTGAAGTTAGTTGAGACAAAATTCTTCCTTCTGTTTTTTCAAAATCGTTCAAACAAATCAAAGAGAGACAGAGGTATTTGTATGCCGAAGTTACGGTACCTATTTAGAATGGAACAATATGGAACGCTATATTTATAACAACGTTTTTCTGTTTTTACCGGCTGAGATTCATGGTGTAAATTGTGCATGGATGATGTAAAATAAACTCCAGAACGGAAAATCCCCAAACACCAACACTCTCATTTATCAATAGTCAAAACGCAACAGTTTTCAGACAACTGACACTGTTACAAGACGACAAGACGATGTCGAACTGGTAAATTTACGTCCGAAGTTGCGGCACCTTCCGTTATGGGTAATCAAAATGGCGGCCCCCGATGCGTTCGGATGGCCGCTGAAAACCGTAATTAAGTCGCGCTGAACATCGATTAAGGACAAAGACAGGTAAGTCGGTTGCCAACAATCGGCACTTTATTTATTCTTCTTTCCATCAATGTGTTGATGGATTAGTACGGTGACAATGTAAAGGAGAAAATCTTAACAATGTGGCGACTGCCCGCCCTCCCATGTCCGACTCTAGATGATAAAATCGGGCCGGTTACTTCACGACGTCGTCGTTGCAACACATAAACTTAGTTACCTCAAAATTGCACATTTTAATATTGTATATCGACTTGGTACTTAGATGCAATCACAGGTCCTTACATATGTGGACTAAAATTTTATTGGCAGGGGAGTGTTGAAAAGTGACGAATTAATATGATGACGAATTAATATGAAGTGCCGTTATCTTCAATTTATCTTTGTGTGTGTTTGTGTTTATGTGTGTGGTGCATGTGTGTGCGTGTATGCGTGTGTGTGTGTGTGTAAAAAGCATACTATGAGAAGCCATGGATGAACCTTTTGATATTTCGTAGAAGTTTAGAGCTACACTTACATGAGCATATCATGTAGGTTGTTACTTTGAAAGGCGTACATAGAATGTTACCTTCAACGTTAAAACGTTAAGGAAAAAGTTTACCAAAATGTTTCTTATGCACTGGGCAGAAAAATGTTTGCATTAAATTCCTTGCAGGATGTAGGGCCACAGGGCCCTTTCCTTACGCCAACTTAACCACTATTCATGAGTTTGTACCCTTTCGTGGCACATGGATTGAGTCTAACATAATTTTTTTTTAGTCTTTTAATACACCTGGCAGGACAAAGGCATTTTCAACATCTTTAAGTTCAACTCATGTAACAAAGTTGACGGGCGTTTCAATGATATGGTACGAATCTAATGGTACTTGTCGGCAAAATTGTAACATTCACCCACGTAACATTTTGGATTAGCTGTTTCATGATCAGTGACCCATTTCCAATAAATTGGGACATACTACCCGTAATCAACAAGTCCAATTGATGAGAAAATGTTTTTTTTTCTACGCAAAGTAGGAAAGGCTTTTGCTCACTCCCTAATGTACTAATGTTGTTCCCCTAAGAAAGGAACCGACATGAAATAAAACTCCGGGCCCCTTCTCATGCAGCCTTGGGGCAATGCTACCCTGTAACAAAAGGACCCTTAGACAAGTGCCTTCTTTCATCACGTAAAATTCTTCGCCATGCCTAATTACGGCCGATCGCCACCATGGGAAGCGAGTGTTCTTTTATCGGTGTTTTCAATGCCAGTCTGTGCTGTGACTGATATATCCGTGTTAGAACGTCTTTCTATATATCTAAATATTTACGTATCTAATGTATTTATCTGCAGTTTATCTTTGTGTGAGTGTATTTGTGTGCGTTTGTCTGTGTCTGTCTGTGTGTTTGTATTTATGTGTATGGTGCATGTGTATGTGTGTTTGTGTGTGTGTGTGTTTGTGTGTGTGTGTGTGTGTGTGTGTGTGTGTGTGTGTGTGTGTGTGTGTGTGCGTGTGTGCGTGCGTGAACAGCATAACATGAGAATCCTTGGATGGACCCAGACGCTATTTGGTAGGTGCTTAGAGTTATACGTACATGGGCCTATAATGTAGGTGACACTTTGACAGGCATACATAGCATGTTACCTTCAACGTTACAACGGTAAGGAAAAAGAAAGCCATTTTTTCTATGCACTGACAGAAAAATGTTATTTCATTGCAGGATTGACACATTTCCAATGGATTGACAGTAACAATCGTTTAGTCTTTTGATAAAAAGAAGCAAACAAAGGCGTTTTCAACATCTTTCACTATCTGCACATGTTGCAAAGTTAACAGTGTTTCAAAGATATGGTATTTAATTGTACAAATACTTGTCGGTCAAATTGTAACATTCTACCCAAACATCATTTTTGATCAGCTGTTTCATGATCAGTGACCATTTCCAATGAATCCGTACATACTGCCTAGGATCTGAGCCGACCGAGTAACAATACAGGTGATAAACCTTAGGTTGGCTGGCTGTAATGAATCTTTGTTGAGACATGACAAAAGTACAGTGACTTTCGTATGGTCGACATGTATAACAAACTACTTACAGTACAACTAAACACACATATATGGATATCTATAGGTATGAATAAATCAACATATAGGGTCTAGCTTTTCATTTACACTATTGGATCTATGGTATATAACGTTACATTCATGGATATATTTGCCTTTTTGTACACATTGTGGATTATCGCCTCCCAGAATGTATTTGAGTTTATCTATGGAACAGAGAGGAGCAAATTCTTTAGAGCAAGCGGAAAGTAATGTGAATTGTCTAACCAAATCTATCAGTCACAGGGTGATGACCCCCAGTCACAGGGGTTAATGACCCCCAGGTGGCAGAGCTGCCCTGTAGAGTTGTGCTATGTATAATGGTGGTGAAATTTGACAGAAACAAGTGAATAAAGCCAAAAGATGGTCTCCTAAGTACATGGAGACATTGTTCCCTGCTCTTAAACTCGTACATCCCCTTGTGTGACAAGAGTACAAACACAGATAGATAGATAGATAGATGGTTTATTGCGCAACAATATTCACCTTGATTTGATCATAGAGTAATAACAGACTGTACATATTCCTTAAGGTTCCACCAGTAATTACACAAATGTACTACATGTAGTTGTCTTTCCTGACTGTTCCACTGCCCATGTACTGCATGTGAAGTTACCCATGTAATTCGTCCAGACTCACCAGTATATGTTATCCCTCCATGTGCAATATTACTCGACTGTACAAACTCTAGTCTTAGTGTTTGACAAATGTACTGTTGTTGTTGTTGTTGTTTTTAATTAAAAAAAAATATTCACCTTGTCTTGAACCCCTGCGGTAATAAGGGGACCCCCTCCCCTTTTAGTTTAAGCTTACTCCTGGAATATCAAAATTAAGTCCTCTTGACACTGTCTCTGGTCCGCAGTCTGATAGGAGGGAGGATTAAAAACCAAGAACGTTGGTCCAACATGGGGTAAATCAAGAATAAACGACAGCTAACTGAAGCCTATCTCTTGCTTAGGTTAATGATTGTAAAAAGTCCATCAACTGAACAAAAATGCCCTAACCCATCCCTATGTAAAATTGTGAGTATCAACTCAGAACATGCCCGAGGAATATCATAAATGACCCCAAAGAACCCACCCACGCGCATCCGCCGCCATTTTTATGTTGAACATAGCATCGTATGGCAGTCAAAATCGGATGCAAATCGGCCGACTCCGTCACAAAATCACGCTACATGTTAATCATGAAAACATATGGGACCTCAAACTTTAAAATAACGCGGTCTTTATGGGCAGCTGGGATTTGATGCTGTGTTGTCCCAATTTTGGCGGCCGCGGTTGCCTTGGCTTGGTGATCGTCTCAGGCACTTAATGTTTACGTCAACTGGGAAAATTTTCGGTACCGAGGAAAATCGTGTCAATACTATCAGATAAGTGTTTTTCTAACATATCGTTGTACACAGAGTTTGGAGGATTATACCCAGCACAGATTACTAGAATCATGTTATGATGAGTCATTCTGTCAGTGACTGAACACTGTTCTGGTAAGCAGTCTCTAATCTCAGATACCACCGGGGATGTTCCATCCCATATGAACACCCAGTGTAGTAGCTAGCAGCAAATAATGGTAGGACAAGCTCCTTCTACAATCGTTCTAGACTTTTAGTTATTTGAGATGGATACACACCTAAAAGGACAGGTGATGATGTTGAATACATCTGTTGCTTGTGATATCATGTTTTATCGCCTCGATTGTTGTTTTGTAAGGTTTATGATGTCAGAATTTGAAAATGTAGGGTTTTTCCCCCATGCTCTGTGCTAATCTGATTGGTTAATTTCATGTGCATCGCTCTTTCTGATCGGTCAGGTGTTGAAAGTTTTAACACCTGACTAGCCGGAATTCTATGTGTTATGGCATCATAACCAATGCAAAATGGGGTATTTTGATTGGTTCACGTCGCCTGGCTGAATGATAATACCATGCAATCTACACGGGTGTAATAATCAACTGTCAATGACTACTCCGTCACCCGAGAATACAAAAAAAAAATCTTTGTACATTACTAGAGAGATATGGCCTAGCGTACAGGTGTTATATCTATAATCTTGACGACAACAGCGTTCGAACTATTCTATCATCAAGCAAATTGATCGTCACCTAAGTACCTTGTATTAATTCATCACCAGGCATACAAATTGACATATGTTGAGCAACCCAAAGTAGACCGTACAGCAGTGGCCTCTTGCGATATTACTCCAAAGTGCAGCGTCTTACCTTCCTTTGGGTGATTTAATACAGTTGCGCGGTGGCATTTGTCACGGACCGTGTGCTCGCCAATTACTAAGGCAAACCCCATTTCAAGTTTTAACTGTCTAGCAAAAAGTTACTTAGCTGCATATATCTACTAGAAATCAGATCACGGCGTCATTACGCTTTTGGACACTTCGTTTCCTATCGTTAACTTATGGATGTGCTGAGGAATACAACGAAGACCACACAGTTGCGCCCTCCAGCGATATGTTTGTAAAGTGCAACGATAGTACGTTTTGCATGCACTTTGCATATAGATGGCTAGGGGATGCTGCTACATGGTCTGAAAAATTATTGAAAGAAAATAAGGCAAGGATGTCCTTTTCTTATGTACTCTGTGACTAGGGGGTAACCTCCAGCGACAAAGTCTTGTGAACGGTTTAGCGTTGAGTGTTCGCATCTCTATCTCTATGTTCCGTTTGCCACAATCGTATGTGGTTTGGCATGTCGTCTGTAATCCGTTGCGAAATGACGTACGTTCTTTTTTTCGCGGTAGCTGTTTTTATTATGGTTGTGATAATTTCAGTTTTCACCCCTACGCCGTCCGGTTTAGTGGTTCAGGTCTTCGTTATGATCGTGCCTTAAGCCTTGTGGTAATTGGATATCGTCAAGCAGATGTTGTCTTCGTCGGCGTATTTGGACAGCGTTGTCATCTCGTACTTGGGTTGATTTGCGCTCTTCGCGATCTATGTATGCACTGTGTGCATTGATGGCGCTTTCTCATTACTATATGGGTGGTATGGCCATGCTTTTAGTTTCTGACTGGTATGAACGTGTGTGTTCATTCGACATCTGTTGTAGGGTTTTGTGACAGCAACACCGAAAGTAAGAGGGAATTACCAGGGAGAAAAAGGGTATGTTCATGGAGCGGGGGGGGGGGTATATTTTGCACCAGAGATCGAAGTGGAATTTTCATGAAAAGAAATTATATTTCTGCCATATACACAGAAATAGGCCATTGTCGGTGTGAAATTCAAACTGTAGCTAATAATTTGTATTGTTTATATTTTTGGGACTCGGAGGATCGTGTGCGTTGTATACGACATAGGTTGAGTATGATTTTTTTTTTCTATTTTGCTTTTGCACAGACGGGGACAATGCACTCAAGTTTTGTAACTTATATTAACAGTGCCACATACACGGTACAGACAGAAGGTAAAGGTAGTCCTTTTACCTCCCCGACCGAAGTCAGGTACCCATTTTTACACCTGGGTGAAGTGAGGAAGGTCGTGTAAAGTGCCTTACCCAAGTGCACAACGTTGGGGCGGGGCAAGGTGGGGATCGATCTCAAAACCTCTAGGTTCCGAGCTGAACGCTCTACCAGTTACGCCACGCCCGACGCCACCGAGTTTGATTTGGTTGGCTTGTGATCACTACTGGTCTGGCTCTACCGAAGGTAGCAGGGACGGAGTGGGTATTTTTAATTTAAGAATGTGGATAATGTCTTTGCCATACACACAGAGACTCGCTAGTTCAGCTGTTGTGGTGATTTGTGATCGCTACTTGGCTGGCTCACCGAAAGTAAGGCGTTATGATCAGGTACAGAAACAGACTGTTATGAAGGGGGGGGGGGGTATGTTTGAAGCATACACACAGATTCGTCTGTCTGTTCGGTTTGTGCTCGTCCTGTTGTCAGCTGTTCACCTTGCTCGGAATATGTCAACAGCTGTGGACCATCTGTGGTTCATGGTATGGCTGATAACTTCGCTCTACTTTGATTACGGTAAGCTAAGGTTTTACAAGACTTGTAAAACAGCACATACTATTGAAAAATAATTAGAACTAGATAATTTTGATCAACGCTCGGCAATCAGCAAAATTAGAATTAGTGCCCACCCCCTTGAAATTGAGAGAGGGCGGTACAAGAAGCTACCTGTATGTAAAATAACGTGCAAACAGTGCACGTCAAACATGGTGGAAGACGAAACACATTTTATGTCAAACTGCTCTTTCTATGATCACGAAAGAAAAGAGCTGTTTGAAGAGGCCACCAAATTCCATCCAAACTTCTTGATATTCACCGACAAAAAGAAAATAATTCTCCTTCTAACTTCACAAAGCCCACAAATAATAGAAAAGGTGGGATCTTTCGTCTTCCACTGTCTTCGAAAAAGAGTCGGACCCAATAACCCAGTTAGCTTTTTCTACTTTTAGAAATAGAGTAGACACCTTTGATATTGTCTTTTACTTTGTCCGAATCTCTCATGTTACCTGCAATTAGCCCACGGGCATATGAATCTTCAATAAACTTTTCCATTATCATAGTCATCACCTATTTATGGTAATTTTATATAACTGCGGCTCAATGGCACTTTACTTTAAAATAAAACATGGTTGGTATTTTAATTACGATAATACTGTCTTTATGTATATTTGTACGTTCAGCACCTTGTTTGTTTTTGGATTGTCAGGTTTGTTTTTTTGGTTACATTGCTAGCTGAATTGTCATGATAACCTAAAAAAAGTACGGTGTTGTCAAGCAGCCATTTCCCAACAATCCCTGATCTGATAACATCGACTATCATAATTCCAGCAAGTGCCATTATGGGATAATACCGCCACTTCAAAAAAACGTTAGTATAGAGGTCTTCCCAAGATTGTCTTCAACACCGAATGTTAAATATCTTCAATGTAATACAATTCAGATATTTGAGTGTTGAAGACAATCTTGAGAAGGCCTCTGTAACAACGTTTTTTGAGGTGGCGGTATAATGGCACCTGGTGGAATTATGCGAATGTATGTTAATCCCTTGCTATAAAGCATTCCTGTGAGAAGGCCTCTTTTGTCTTGCGCTAATATATGCGTGCCTAAAGCCAATTATTGGCCATCTTCCTGTATGCCATCCCGTACGGGGCGGTATAACCCCAACGGTGCTATAATACACCGTATGACTATGACTGACTGGTCATCTTCTTTACTGTGCCGCAGGGAAAAAAATTAAGACATGAAAGACTGGTTCTAATGGTTCACTCATGTTGGTTGCAAAATGACACACCACATACGCAGAACCGAAAACACAAAGACCTTAAGTCGCCAGATCCGTAGTTACGGTATGCAGTAGACCAGAGACCTCCCGACAACACGGACGTTCTGAGTTTGCTGTAAAGCACTTGTTGAATCGAATCGGAAACATGAAGACTGCAGCCGTGTTGGTGTGCCTGGCACTTCTTTTGGCCATCGCATACTCCGCTCCCGTGGACAGTAAGTACAGCGTACTTTACTTTTCTTGACTCACCCAGTTATACCCCCCTCACATGTAGCGAAAATGTCTTCGTTTTTCTTTTCCTTTTATCACTTTCTCCCCCACCTTTATTTACCTTCCTCCTTCTCCTTTTCTTCTTCCCCTCTTTTTTATCTTCCCCCTTCCCTTTTTCCTCTTTATTCCTCCCCACTATTTCCTTTTTCTCCC
>NC_049983.1:2516633-2519920 GCF_000003815.2 Branchiostoma floridae
TCGTCCGATCGATTTTCGCCTAATGAGAGGGGGTACGACAAGTACGAACTCAGTTTATCATAAGTGACGCCCTGTTTTTTTTTTATAGTAGTACATGTAATTCTAAAACTTGGGGATAAGGACATTCTCAATAGAAATGTCTACCGAGACTAGGTATGAACAACGGTAAAATTGGCTTTGAAAACTTTTGTAGCTTTCATCACATAGCCGCTGCTTTCCATTACAGATCCCGGAGTCCAGAAAAGGTCGATCGAGAAAGCAGCCAAGGCTCATCCCCACGGTTAGTTGCCATTACAAAACGTACATCTGAATTGTCGATATAACCATTGTTGTCTACCGTCTAACCCAGTTCAGTATAACCCAGTGACTCAGTCACTTTTCTCGTAATGCACATCGCTTCTTCTTCTTTCGGTCTGACTGCCGCCTTCATCTTGTTGAGGATTCTGCAGCCTTACTTATACGGAGAAGTCTACTGCGCAAACCGAGGGGGATTAGATTTTTGATTTCAAATTTCAAAGCTGACAGGGATGGCGATAATGCAGCCTCTGCCGGGAGATTGTTCCAATCTTTGATTGTACGTGGGAAAAAGGTATTATCTCTGTATTGTGTTCGACTTGCGGAGACCTTGTAGGCCGCGGGTTGGGTCAAGCGGGAACTTCTAGCTTGTGATGCGGGAGTGGGACTTGTCTTGCAATTTATAGCTAGCTCACCCGTGTGGAACTTAAAAAAGGTGACGAGTCTGGCCTTCCTTCTCCTCTCTTGGAGCGATGGCCACTCGAGTCGTGGAGCATTTCGCTAACACTGGAGGTTTGTCGGTACCTGCCTGACACACAACGGGCGGCTCTCCGCTGAACTGATTCGAGCTTCATTATGTCTTTCGCCGTACAGGGGTCCCAACCGGGACTGGCGAATTCCAATTATGGTCTAACTAGTGTGATATTGTGTGAAGTCCAGTCAAACCTGGCTGGCCTACCAATTGACATACTAGTAACCAACTTTCCTACCATTTTCAGTCATAGGCCACACTTTAATAGTCCCGTCCAATTTCACATTATAATTCAGACGTTGTCTACCGCGACCACTCCCAGCCACCATCAGTCCCCTGACGAGTTGTAGACAATAGGTTTGATTGTAGTACCGACTCTGCTTTGCATTAACGATCAAAGACAAATCGGTTTTGATCCTACGAATAAAAACAGCATTGAAAGAGACTTTCAAACATTGTTGTTGTTGTGTTTTGTTTTGTTTCTCGACAGCGGCCGGGGAGAAGGCCCTGCATGAGCTGGAGTCCCTTGAAAAGAGAGTGAAGGCAAACCACC
Organism: Branchiostoma floridae; assembly: GCF_000003815.2. Lineage (NCBI taxonomy): Eukaryota > Metazoa > Chordata > Leptocardii > Amphioxiformes > Branchiostomatidae > Branchiostoma > Branchiostoma floridae. Next base: position 2,517,953 of record NC_049983.1, read on the forward strand.
AGCTGGTCAATGGTAAGTCGACGAACACATCGTCTTGTCAATCTGGAGTCACAGAGCGGCTTGCTTGGTCTTTCAGCTTGGCAGTACTCAACCTCTTTCACACGTCACATTACTTGTCTAATTCATGGTATCAATTGCTATATTTTCTTGTGAGCCTAAATATCAGATCTGGTCAAAGTTTGTGAACGAGGAAGCATGCTTTATCAATGTGATATGTTGACGTTATTTTGTTACTCTATAATACAGATCCTGGGTTTCGTGAGCAGGCTAAAAAGGCTCTAGGTCTGGTCAAAAAAAGAGCCAGCAACATGGATGCTTCACAGAGAAAGAAAGGTTCGTCCTGCACAATCATATTTGTAGACAATGAGTCAGGTCTTACTCGGGGCCTTCAGTAGGTCTTTCTCCTTTCAAGAACAAGACACCATAACTTGTGACGCACCTGGGCCAAATATGATAATTCTTAAAATCAAATCTAACCCCTTAAATTGTCGCTTATCCGCGTCTTGGGCTTCATTTTCCACCGTATCTGACACTCCTTCCGCGACTTTTTGCTTTACATAGACAGATAGTTGGACAAACGCGCTTTTAGCTAAGGGCACAACCGATACGTGCTGTCTACGTGCCATAACGTGTGCAGTCTTTTGGGAACCGTAAGTGGTCCCGTACGAACTCGGAGGGAATCCGAAGGAGTTTGGAGCACGCAGACACGCCGTAAAACTTTACGTGCAGGCAAAACTTTGTGTGCCATCGGGCTGCGGATTCGCCTCCACCGCGTACGTGCCAATACGGGCGACGCGCCTGCCCTGTACAGCCTGAACGTTTACAGAAATACTTGGCGGACGTGGCCTCCCAAAAAAACGTACGGACAAATTGCACGTACGGCGGGTTGTGCCCTTAACTTTACTGGGGCCCTCTGGGACCCAGTTCTTTGGTAGTACCCTGCGGGCAGCAGGCTTTCCCCAGGGCATGGATACTATCTGAGAGTGTAGTGGTTCAACCTGTACATGTTTTTTAAGTATTGCCTTATCTTCTTATTCTAAGATCATTGTGGAGAGTCGAGATTCAGATCTAGAGATCACATATAATTAAAGACAACAAAATTACAAAGTTTTACTACGGTGTAGGGATTTTCTAATGATCTTCTCTCACGAACGCCATGTACGCAATGGAGTTGTTCATGCACCGTGCGAGTGATTGAGTCAGTACGGTTTCATTGTTCGGCATGAATGCATTCCGTAGCATTCTTCAACCAGATAGAAGGTAACATACATTCGCAAAATTCCACCAGGTGCCATTATATATACCGCCACCTCCAAAAACGTTGTTATAGAGGTCTTCTTAAGATTGTATTCAACACGTAAATATTTAAATTGTATTAAATTTATTGTATTTAACATTTTGTGTTCAAGACAATCTTGGAAAGACCTCTATACCATCATTTTTTGAGGACGCGGTATTATGGCACCTGGTGGAATTATGATAGTCGATGTTAGAAGGAAACCACAAAGACAAACACGATCATTTGGAGTCTCTTCAGACCAGCCGCACGCGTTGTTTGGAAAGTCCGCGACATTTGTCCTATTCCAGTGTTCCACTCGATTCGTACAGTAAAATGGAAATGGAAAGCAAAAACGTCTAAAGAAACAGCTCTGGCTGCCGCATTGGTTGGACTACTAATTTTGTTGGAAAAGTAGGATCATCTGGTAGAATCATATGCATCACAGATCTGAGACTGGTTACGTGCAAACAAATTCTCCAATAGATATTGGCTAACAATATACATACAGTATCGCCTACGTTTATATTCCGGTCCGACGCGTTTTACACGCGATTTAATCTCCATTAAAAGTCGTGCAAATTGCGATTAAAAGTCGTGCAAATCTCGATTAAATCGCGATTGAATCTCGTGCACTAATGAGCTGTAAACGCGTGTAGCTATCTAATAAAAAATCTCGTGTCGTCGGTAAA